>NW_015164677.1:211586-279040 GCF_001447785.1 Gekko japonicus
CGGGGGGGGGGGGGGGCGGGGGGGGGGGCGGGGGACGGGCAGTGCTGGGCCCTTTCGCCGGGCAGGAGTGGGGCTGGGGGAGGCAGCGGACGGGCCCTGCTGGGCCCGTTCGCCAGGCAGGAGTGGGGCTGGGGGGGGGGAAAGGCGGTGGACGGGCCCTGCTGGGCCTCCATGTGTTAATCACTCTTTGGGTGAAGAAGTACTTCCTTTTATCTGCAGTGGCTAGAATCATGGACAGCTTCAAGAGGGAATTAAATAAGCACAAGAAGTGGGACCCGTGATACTCACAGGAGGGGGTATTCCCCGTGGCTCCCAGGTGGCTGGCCTGCTGAAGCAGCAGAAGCTCCACACAGCGGAGGCTGCGGCAGCGGCCACAGGAGAGCTCAGCAGGCAGTCCACTGGGCTTGCTAGGCTACCCCCCCATCCAACAGCAGCAATGGTCACGGCTCTAGCCACCGGCCCTTCAAGGTTTCTCCCCCCTGCCACCGTGGCCACCAGCAGCAACAGCTGCGAGCCCTGTGTGGCCCCTAGCCACCAGGCCGCCAGGTTTCTACCCCCCCACCGCTGACAGCAACAATGTCCATGGCTCCCAGCGCCGGCCCTCCAAGTCTTGTCTCTCCCCCCCACTGCTGCCAGCAGCAATGGCAGCAAGCTTTGCGTGGCACATAGCTGCGGGGCCAGCCAGTCTTCCCCCCCAGCAGCAATGGCCATGACTCCCAGCCACTGTCCCGCCAAAGCTTCTCCCCCATGCTGCTGCCAACAGAAACAATGGCTGTGCCACAGTTCCTAGTGGTGAATGCATTCTTTACGCATGCACAGGGAATACTCCTTTACTTTTGGGGGGTTTAAGTATGCCCCCTATAGTTTTTTTATAGATTTCAGATTTTTCTGCACCTCTGGGGATTGCCCCAATGTGCAGGAAAATCTCCTTGCACCCTACATTCCTCGGATGTGCGGATTTAGATATCCACACACAGGGGGCACCTTGGCTATTAGATATATAGATATGGAGCAGAAGTCCATTAGTGGCTATTAGCCTCAAGGTATAGATAGGAACTCTCAGTCTGGGGCAAGTGATGCATTGTATTCTTGGTGCTTGGGGGGTAATAAGTGGGAGGGCTTCTAGTGTCCTGGCCCCACTGCTGGACCTCATGATGGCACCTGGTATTTTTGGCCACTGTGTGAAAGAGTGTTGGACCAGATGGGCTATTGGCCTGATCCAACCTTGGCTTCTCTTATGTTCTTATGATGGTTGCTTGATGCCTACTTTATTATTATTTTTTAGAGCCAAACCAAAACATATCCTTTTACCCAGACTTCTAATTAGGAACAGCATTTTTAATTGCAGAATTCTGAAGAGGTGGCACCAAAATGTCCCAAAATACATAAGTAAAGGATGGGAAGATTTATATATATATTGAGTCAAACTCAAATTGATTCACGGTTGGACTCAGTCAAGGGAGACTTGTGTTGGAATTCCTGCTTGGACCATGAAGCTCACTGGGTGACCTTGAGCCAGTCACTCTTTACCTCATAGAGTTCTTGAGAAGCTAAAAATGCAGTAAATTCCAGTTGTATATGTCCATTTGAGTTTCTTGGAAGGAGTGTGAGAAATATAAATGTCAAAGTAGATGGAGACCACTGGCATGTAAATCACTGACTCATGAATAGGTTCATATGAGAAATTCTCCCAATGTAGTGGGTTTTGCTGTGACTATGATTTGTAAGAGAACATCCAGAATAACCACAGTCACAGTTTCCCTTCCATCAATAAAAACCATATTGTTATCATTGTCTATAAAAACAAAATGGTTGTGAATCTCAAATAACATCAGCATCCAGCCATATTTAAAATGTAATCAGTTGATCCACTGAATAGTATGTAATGCAGAATATTGAATATCCCCCCCAAAAAAAACACAACGTAAAATGTAATATGACATGAAGGGAGGAAGATAGGATTTATCTGTGCAGTATTCCTACGGCCCTTTATTTCCCACAGTACTAGCTATATCCTCGGCTGGGTTATTTGTTCATTTTTATTATTTGTATCTTGCCTTTTTATTATTCTCAAGTACTCAAGATACCAATAATCTAAATAAATAAAACAGCTGTAAAAGTAATCAATAAAAAGACACTACAGCAGAAAAGGCAAAATGTCTGTGTAAGAGATGTAAAGCCACATAGAATTCACCCAGTCTAAAGGCCTTCCAGATAAAGGCATCTAATGAAGTGTTAAGACACATTTGCAGCATTCTATACTTCTTTTCAGGACTTTGTACTTTGAAGGCCTTTCCTCCACACTTAGAAGAGGGTATATCTGATTATTTTTACCCTTAATTTCTCTGAATCACATCAGCAAGTCCATTTCATTGTACACTTGTTTTAAATATACTTACGCATAGAAAGGTCCAGGGAAGATAGTGATCATGAGAGCTGCCAGTATTTATTTTGTTAAAAAAAGTAACAGTACTAATCTATAAGATTGCACTGATTTCCACCAATTCCCACCCCCTTGGACATAGGAGACCCCCCCCCAGGTATCAGTACTCAGTATTGGTGAGTACCCCCCTCCACAAAAAAAAGGCCTGGGTGCTACATTATACATGGTCCTCTGATTGTCTTGATCCCACTACACAGGATCACAACAACATCAGGGTTATGCATATACTCATAGCCACATCCAGCTGACCTCTCTTTCTCTTTCTTCCTATCCTACACCCCAGTGTGGCTGCTGAGAAGATAAAATGGAGGAGGAGGGAACAATATTTTAAGCCATTTGGGGGTATAAGAATCTAAAATAACAATAAAATTAGGGGAAATGGGGCTATGAGAAGGGTTCACATTAGGTGGTGTTGAGGGAATGGCAGGGGTTAGGTACAGATTCAGCTGAATTCCATGTTGTTGTTGTTGTTCAGTTGCACAGTCGAGTCCAACTCTTCGCGACCCCATGGACCAGATCCCGCCAGGCCTTCCTGTCTTCCGCCGTCCTCTGAAGTTGGCTCGATTTCATGTTCGTTGCGTCTATGACACTGTCTAACCATCTCATCCTTTGCCCTCCCCGTCTTCTTTGACCTTCAATTCCATAGACAGCGTTAAAGGAGGATAAGACAGATTCATGGAGGATAGGTCTGTCAGTGGCTACTAGCTATGGTAACTAAAGGGAACTTCAAGTTCAGAAGCAGTAAACCTATGAATACCACTTCCAGGAGGCAACATTGAGCCTTGGCCTCAATGCTCTGTTGTTGGATCTCCAGAGGAACTGGTTGGTCATTGTGTGAGACAGGATGCTGGATTAGATAGACCACTGGTCTAGTCCAGCAGGGCTCTTCTTATGTTCTTCTGTTATGTTCCAGAGGTTTTAATTTGAACTCAGAGAATAGACAGTTGAATTTAGACAGCAGTTGAACTTAGTGAACCAGTTGAACTCACCTCACAGAGCAGACAGCAGGAATCTGGTATATAAATTTCATGATGCCTTTCATGATGTCCTATCACTAATGGTGGCTGAATTTATTAATCTCCTTTTTATACCAACTGATTCCTATAAAGCAAACAGTGTGGTCAGATGGCCTGCTTATCCTGCTGTGGCCACATTTCTAATTTGATCTGGAGTTTTTTGTTCCGGTTCGATCAGATCACCTCTCTCCTGCTTCACTTGCAGGCAAACAGGAATGTTCTTCTTCCAGCCTGGCATGGCTCCTTCAGGGCTGTGGCTGCTATGGCAGGATGACCAGCAGTGAGGAGCACATTGCAGTCTACAGCAGTGGTGGTGCCTCCTATTCTCCAAGCCTCATGCACACCTGGGGAAGTCAGTGGTGGTCCTTCAAAGAAACCACAGTGGGAAAGGGGCTGAGGTGTTGGTGGCACTGTTGTTGCCACTGCTGCTGCCTTCCTCCACAGCCACTTTATATGGTGAACAGGGTGAGGTGGTGACTCCAGAGGGAGGAGGGGGCTCTCTCTAGTTCAGCTGGGGACAGATGAGTGCTGAGAGGGGTGAACAGAGTGGGTGGGGGAGAGGTGACAAAATGCACAAGTGGTGCCTAAGAAGCTCGTGGTATATATCCACTTATGCGTATATCGGTAAGTCAGAAATAAATGGTGGTGGAACAGGAAGTAAGCGATCTGACTTCCCAAAATGCTTCACCCTGCAAGACATCCGCAGAAGTGCTGTGAAACCAGTAGGATCCATAAATACCAGACATTCTGCAGTGTCAGGAAAGTTGTGGTGAGCATGGGGAACTGACGACTGTGGCATGGGATATAGATGTTGCTGTCTGAGCAAGCAATTTAAACCTGTTAGGGTGAAGCAATGACAATGGATCAAAGTGCTCATCTGATCACAAGCCAAAGAAGATATTTTATTCTATGAAAGCTTTTCAATTCTTATCATTGCTTTTCTTTCAACTGTTTCTGAAGGCTTCATAATCTTCACATGATCAGGTGCCTAACATATTTATAGAGCTCTGAGGTCAACTTCTAGGAAAAGAGATTCTTCTCATACCTGAATTAATGGGGATTAATGATATTACGTAACTTGCAGAAAGCACTTAACATTATGTGTGTTCAGATTATAGGTTGCCTTCACAATACTGTCATTTTTCAGGTACATGATATATAGCGGCATTATAAAATCCACTAACAAAAACTTGCAATGGGCCGCAGACAGACCTCTTCCATCTGATCGCTCCAACACACTCTTCTTGCTGTGTTGAAGCATGCTGGAAACACGTGCCGCGGGAAATAACCCCGTTCCACTGCCACAGCATCAGATCAGGTAGTGGCGGATTAGATTGCGGTGGCACAAATAGCCATGCCCCCTCCCAAATTATCTGGCCCATGTGACCGGGGCCTCTGTGTGGCTATTTAAAAAATAGAATTCAGTCACATTTTGTCACTTTCAAGGAATCTCTTTGATGATCCATAATTAATTGTACTGTACTTGTCACAAATATTTTATAAATATTTTCTGGGTTGGCTTTAAAAATACTATTTCTTGTGTAGCTGTTGATTCAGTACTTTTTCAGTTCATCACCATAGATTTAATGAACTCTTTTAATATGAAATTAACATTCCTTCCTGCCCATACCCCACCTTGAATATTTCATTAATATTGATACTGTTGTTATGGACATCACTGCATTCTTTTGAAATAATGATTTTGAAACCATCACTTTGACATATCAGGACATTCATTTATTAGAACAACTATGTGCTTAGGGCCCTCAACTTTAGTCAGTACTTTTTCCTTCCAGTTAAAGTTTAGGGATTCCACAGACTTTATATTGAACAGGTTTGGCAGGTGAAAATACCATGTCCAACACCCATGATCACTGGAGCTGAGCCTTGGATCTTCATGCCTAACCATGGTCTACCCTGAAAGCTGCCCAATAGTTCTGTGGCTGCATAATGCCCGTATGGTATCTGTAGAGCTTCATTTTAATTTCTTTCTGTTTGCAGGTATCTGTTGCACTTGTAGAATAGGTGAAATCAATTCTCCCCAAGGGTCACAGATCATTAGGTTAGATAATTAAATGATGGGTGGGTAGTATTAAAATAAGGCTGTGTGAATATAATAAGGCACATGGGAGAAATAAACCTTAAGGATAAAAAATGAAAAGTATATCAAATGGTAAGTCTTTTTTGAAAAAAAATAGTGTTGATGCATAATCACTGACTGATCAATTAATTTGCTCACTGTTTATTTATGATTGGCTGCTAAGCAGCAAGGATGCCAGGTCTGTCAGGCAGAAACTAGGATTTCCTTTGTGGTGTACAGGATATACTGAACTGTACTGTTTAAATACATGAAAAATTACCTGTTACCAATGTTCCCTCTAAGCTGTGGGGTCTTGTGTGCAAAAATTCTACTTTGTGAGCAACTGGCATTAAAGCTGTGAGCCAGCGATTTGGCTACTGCATAAATTAGTTTGATCTGGAGCCGTCCTTCCTGAGCTAAGACAAAAATCTGTGAGCTGGAGGCTAAAAAACTGTGAGCTAGCTCACACTAACTCAGCTTAGAGGGAACACTGCCTGTTACACAGGGTCAAACCTAGTAGCAAAGAGCCAAACTGCTTATCAAGGAGAAATCAGTTCACTGCTTATGACTGATAAACAGAACATGAGTAGTACTGGTGGACATTCAAAAATATCCCAGAGCCTTCCCTTGTTTTGGTCAGTGGCTCAGGCTTTGGGACTTTAGAGGCATCTGTCAGTACATAACATAAAAACATAAGAGAAGCCAATGTTGGATCAGGCCAATGGCCCATCCAGTCCAACAAATACCAGGTGCCATCAGGAGGTCCACCAGTGGTGCCAGTAAGAGAACAATAGGAGTAAATTCAGTCTTCCCATGCCTCCCAATATTTCTAGAGGTGTGTGTCAGGCCTCCAGAGCCTAGACTAGTGTTATGGGTCTATCTTTTAAATAATATGGCTAAATTTCTTTTCAACTGTTGTGGTTACTTTTCACAGAAACCTGATGGTGGTTTCACAGATGTCAAAGGCTGTTGGTTATATGAGGATTGTAATGCCAATGCCTATACTTATTTGATATTGCTAAATAAGATGAACGTATTTCTTCCATTTACTGCCTTTATAGTTCCTGACTTTCTTCTGGTATTCTATTCCTCCTTAATTCCTTTTTAACTTTCTAAAATTAATACCAGAATTGGATGATGCACAATTTATAGAAGGTTCTGTTTTTTGGGTGATACACTGCTATCTGATATGGACTTCTAGGCCCCAACTGAGATGTACATGTATACAAGATCAAACATTACAAAAATGAAGGTCCTCATGGGGTGAGAGTCCCAGGGCCATCATTATTCCTTATCTGGCTATAGATTCATCCCCTCTTAATTCAGAATTCTTTCCTCGCTTATCCCACTGGACCTTCTAGTCCTGTCCTGGACACATTCTAGTCCAATCCTTACAAATTCTAGTCCTGTCCTATGTGGAAGAAACACAATTTACATTAAAAGTAACATTGTGTATTTAGCCTGAAGTAATACAACCACTAAGACTGTAGAAATATGCATTATTTTAATGGATTGCCATATACAAATTACCGTGGTATTACTGGAATTGTTCTGTCTTGTACTTTTATCTTGATAACCCTACTTTTGTTTCCTATATTTTTGATAGGGAAATAAAGTTATTTGCTGGTTAAGCTCTCACCTCCCTTTCCTAATTCTTTCCTCAGACTGGGACCTGTGCATACAAAAGATCTTTTAAAATCCCCTTTTGCCCTAAGACTCATGTTCCAAGCTTTCACATGTAGGGACTGCAGTTTACATGACAGGCCTGACACATGGACTGATTTGGGTAACAATGCACATTGGTACCATAGAACATGAAAAAGTCATACATGAATGGAAAGAACTGAAAGCTGTGGCAGAATGCTTATACAGAATATTTATGTTCTGTACAAAGTCTGGAAATAGAAAACAGTAACAGAGAACTCTACTTTGTAAACAAGACTGGGTAATTCCAAAATCCAAATAGATCTTAGATGAAGAGAATTTCAAAAGTATTCCTAGAGTTGGGTCTAGCTAGATGTTCTGCACATGAAAAAGGGTTGGTGACCACCCAAAAGGGCTATGCTGGGAATTTGGGGACCCCATGGGCAAAAGCCATGTGAGATTGGGGCTGTAATAAGGAAGACAAAAGGACAATATTGAGAGAAAAGGCTAGCAGGATCCAACAGCTAATTATGGTTTTCTGGAGCTGTGAGGAGTTCAGAGGACAACAAAAGAATTACATACGGAGAAGAAGAGATTGGATTTATACCCTGTCACATCCCCAGGAACCTATCCCTTAAGATCTGGGTTGTTCAAACCAGTGTGGTGGTGGGGAAATGTCTGGTGGTGCCTTGAATTCTCTCTGGTAGCATGGGTGTTCTTTTGGGTCAGTAACTTATTCCAATTGGCTTAAAACAATATCAAATTTATTTACAAAATATAACATACAATAAAACATACAAGTAGGAGTGAAGGGTGAGTACATAGAACAAAGTCAACAAAACAAACCTAGCTCTATATCTGGTGCCCTGAGCAGCATGTTTCCAGCAGCAGATGCCAAAGCAGAGCTCACCAAGGATAATAACATCCTCCTCCAGGCCACCGGCTCTTGAACTGCAGCCACCTTCTGTCGCCTCTCAATGTCTTGCCTGTGAGGGTGTATGTATCTCTCTTTCAAAGTTCCAGGCATCCCCTGGTATCCTGGCCCAATTGGATGCTTAGCTGTCTCTGACTCCTGGCTAAATACCTATCCAGCTGTCGTGAGCTAATTGACAGACCAATCAAGATCTAGATCACTCCATCTAGATTGAGCACTGTCAAGATCTAGAAAGTCATGTTGGTGTTTTGACAGCTTCCAGCTGGCTGCTGTTAAACCAGTTGGTAATTTGTAGCAGGTGCTTGTTAACTGATAACACTGTAGGTCTTACATGATCCAGTCACAACTTAACAACTTACTGACAAATGCAAAAACTTAGGCCTTAAAGACCCAGTTACGTGACATACCCCACCCTTCACTTGGAGTCTCAGAGTGGCTTACAAACTCCTTTCCCTTCCCCTCCCCACAACAAACACCCTGTGAGGTAGGTGGGGCTGAGAGAGCTCTGACAGAAACTGCTGTTTTCAAGAACAGCTCTGATAGAACTACGGCTTGCCCAAGGTCATCCAGCAGGTGCAAGTGGAGGAGTGGGGAATCAAACCCAGTTCTCCCAGATTAGAGCCCATGCACTTAACCACTACACCAAACTGGCCATAAGTGTTCTGATAAAGGCTGGACCAGAAATGAAGCTGCTATAGAGACTCAGTACATGTTATTGAACCACTGAAAATTCTACTCTGTTGCTGCATGTTGAGATGATGGTTGTTGCACCTTCTCATTAAGGAATTTACTCATCACCACTGTACTGGCTATGTTTTTATTCCAAATTTCCTCTGAGTATCAATCAATGGCCAGACATACTACAGAAGGAGAGGGGGGAGAACTTAGGGTTCCTTTTATTAGCTTTCGAAAACCCAGCTGTCACCTGGCCCTTTTGACCAGGAGAGGGAAGAATTGACAGTAAGGCCCCTTCCATAGACCTTCTTCTTTCACCTGTTTTCCTTGTTATATTTGTTAGCCATCTTGGGTTATTCTTTTTAAAAAGAAATGATACAAATATAATAAATACATAAGCAAATAAATAGTGTCTTTCAATGGATCTGTCTATGTGAAATTTAAAAGGAGTCCAGTGACACCTAAAAATCTAACTAGATTGTATTCCATCATAAGCTTTCATGGACTAGAGCTCACTTTATCAAAATCATATAGTAGGTCCTCAATATATTAAAAATTTCTTCTTAGAATTAAACCCATATTCTGTGATGGGATTTCATTTAATTATCCTTTAGGATCTGTATACGTTCTGTTTTTTTAAGTGGCACAGATAGGTTGTCATGGAATCGCTATAGAATTCAAGTCCTTTTGCTAAAAAAAAAAAAAAGTCCCCCAGGGTTCTTCTTTGTTTACTTCATTTGTTCTCTAGTGACTGATGCAGCATTCTCAATGTGTATTATCAAAAACTGAATGGAGTGGTAACAAAAATGGGTTGAAACATTTGGAACTGGCATTGCAATTTATCCAGTGCTCATCCTCCTGAGACTATTAACCGTCTTTGTTGGCTTTACTCTAGCCATTACCAATATCTACTCAGTATCCTCCACTCCAAAATAAATAAAAGATAAAAACATCATAAGCAGAAATTCCCGCATTCAGCTAGAATAAAAGAAACACACTATGCAATTGTTAGCAAATGTTTCCTCGATGTATGTAATTTTAACTGCTTTCAGAGTATAGCTGTTTGTTTTTACAAACCCATTTCAATTTGATTTTTTAAAGATGTGATTGGTGTGGAAGGAAAATAATGGGCGGGGGAGAGAGAGAGATTAACAGGTGTGGGACTCGAAGGCAAAGCCATAATTTAATTTCATAATGATATAAGAAATTAGACATTCTGCTTGCAGCCTATGAGCTTGCTTCCCTTTCACAGGCCTCCATTTAGGTTGGCAAGGAAGTGACCTGGAAGTTGGAATGTAAACTGAGTAGATAGACATTCTTTCCTTATCTGAGCCTCCGTGTTAACAGCCATTCTGCTTTGTTAATTAGGCCTTGGAAGTAGTACTAATGGAAGAGAAGGGAGTATCAGTTTGAAAATGAAATCATCTGTATCTTGTAGCTAGTGCCTCTTGCCTATTCATTCTACTATATTGCTACTATATATTTAATGCAGGGGTCATTTCCTGCAGGAGTGCACAGGAGCAGAGCTCCTGCAGTAAGGAGCCCAGGGGGCAGGCACATGCAACAAGCCCCGCCCCCTGCTCCCAGCAGCCCCGGGAAAGAAGAGCAAGAAACGACAAGGTAAGTTGCAGTGGGTGTTGCCTTCTGACACCCTTCCGGTGATGTTAGGGGGTGTGGCATATGCAAATAAGTTATGCTAATGAGTTATGCTAATGCGCTCCTGCACCTCTTTTTCTACAAAATGACCCCTGGTTTAATGTAAGATTTATGGATTTATAGCCCAGTGTCAATAGAAAAAGAAGTGCCTTGCTTTTTTAGTGATTTGCCCATGTTGTGATACAGTGGGCACCAGAAAGTCTGGTTGAGGCCAAGAACTAGGATTGCCAAGTCCTACCTTCGTAATAGCGGGGGGAGTCCCGGAAGTGACACAATTGCGTCAGGCACTTTGGGGTGGGGCCACAATCATCCGAGGGAAAACCATAGAGTTTTCCCTCGGATGATAGAGCGCCCCCCACAACGTGCCCGACGTGATTGCGTCACCTCTGGGTGACGTGTTTATGCCGGCTGCATCGCACGCTTTGGGGGTGGGTCCCCCCGGTGGCCTAATCCCCGCTGGCGGGGAACGGGCCTCTTGGGCAGGGGTTTCCCCACCCCTCGGGGGGGACTTGGCTACCCTACGTAGAACTATTAAGTGATTCACACCTCTCATGCCTCTGTCTTTATACAAGAAGAGTCCTTGATAATTACAAGAAGAGACCTCTGTACTCCTTGTCACATAAACAATAGCAAATGAATGTGATTCAATCTAAATAGGGTCAACCAATGGATTTGTGCCAGATCAAATGATGCCCCCCCCTGACCGGTAACCAATGGGGCCTTCTATGCATTGTTACCTGTACCTATGTCATTTTGGGTATATAATCCTGAGCTAAGACAAAAATGTGTGAGCTGGAGGCTAAAAAACTGTGAGCTAGCTCACACTATCTCAGCTTAGAGGGAACACTGGTTGCAACATCATGCACTGGTGCAAATCTGGAGTCAGATAAAACATATAAGGTATGTTTCATTAACTTATCTACAGGCCCTCCAGTGAATTTGTCCCTAACTCCAATCTACAGAAAGATATCCTCAAAATCAAAATACTGTATGTTTTTATAGCTTTTACACTAACCTTTACAATATGAGGAAAGAATCAGAAATACAGGCAGTTAGTGATCAGGGAGCTATTCCTGGGATCCACCATAACTGCCCATTCATAGGTAGGTTGGTCCCAGACCATTTGATCCCAGCTCATTTGAAATATATTATCTTGTTCCTAATACAGCATTGGGGGAGCCTAAGGGTGTAGACTTTCCAATTTCCCGGGGGGGGGGGCCTGGGGCTGGACCAGAGGCATTGCTGTGCTAGGAGCAAGGGTGGCTCCCGGGGGAGGCTGAGCACTTTCCTGAAAATTTCAGCGGGGGCTGAAGCCCCGCCGCCCCCCACGAAGATTATAGCTTTGATATCAAACAGACTGTGCCAGTTTGACTCTTAATTAATCTTGGGATATAGTCACATAACATGACCTCACAAAGATCTTTGCAGGATAATTTCAATATGCACACTATAGAAAAATATGACTGTACTTTTTAAAAAGGTACAGTCACTTATAGTTGCATAGGAACTACATTAAACATTAGGCAGAAATAGAAATAAGAGTTTAACTTTTCAGTAGCAAACCAACAAAGCAATGTACAGTACTACAAGAGTCAGTAAATGAGAGAAAAGAATGTTAATGATTCCTTATTATTAGTTCCTTATTTCATTCTCTTTTACAAATATTTATATAGTTATATATATTTGTATATATTTTTGTTATCAATAATGTTCTCTGTGATTGGTTAAGAATATAAGAACATAAGAGACGCCAATGTTGGATCAGGCCAAAGGCCCATCCAGTCCAACACTCTGTGTCACACAGTGGCCAGAAATATTAGTGCCATCAGGAGGTCTAGTTGAAGCCATCCATGCTTGTAGCTGCCACCACTTCCTGTGGCAGTGAATTCCATGTGTTAATCACTCTTTGGGTGAAGAAGTACTTCCTTTTATCCGTTCTAAGTCGACCGCTCTGCAGTTTCATGGAGTGCCCACGAGTTCTTGTATTGTGAGAAAGGGAGAAAAGTACCTCTTTCTCTACCTGCTCTTTCCCATGCATAATCTTATAAACCTCGATCATGTCACCCCTCAGTCGTCTTTTCTCCAAGCTAAAGAGCCCTAAGCGCTTTAACCTTTCCTCATAGGGAAAGTGTTCCAACCCTTTTATCATTCGAGTTGCCCTTTTCTGCACTTTTTCCAAAGCTATAATATCCTTTTTAAGGTGTGGTGACCAGAACTGCACACAGTATTCCAAATGAGGTCTCACCATTGATTTATATAGGGGCATTATGATATTGGCTGATCTGTTTTCAATACCCTTCCTAATAATCCCCAGCATAGCATTGGCCTTCTTTATTGCAGTCACACACTGTCTCGACATTTTCAGTGAGTTATCCACTACAACTCCAAGATCTCTCTCTTGATCAGTCTCTGCCAGTTCAGACCCCATCAATGTGTATTTATATTTAGGATTTTTGGCTCCAATGTGCATCACCTTGCACTTGGCCACATTGAACCCCAAAATGTGGTTTTGCACATTATATATCTAATTCTGAACTAGGCCATGAAATGTAGATTAAAAGATCAGAAAATTGGAGGTACAGACAAACCTAAAAGAAGCCCCAAGTCTGCAGTGAAATATGAAGCCTTAAAAATATATATATCTGTGGATTAAAACTCCCCAAAATGATAGAAACGACACCTCTAACTTTAAGAAAAATAATGCCTACTGAGCTTTCACTGGCCATTTTATAGGTTACTAAGCAGCCACAATATTGCTGAGGATTCCAAGCCCTGGTTTCTGTAAAAGCCATGGGGTGGCAGTGTTCTGACCCTTTCTTTCTACCATGGCCAGACACTACACCCATCATGTCCTCTTAGGGAGGAAGACTTGTTAGGGACAGGCCTCACACCAATAACTGGAGACTTACTACCCACACTACTAGCTTCAGCCTGGAATCCACTGCAGTGGGTCCAGCCCAGTAGCAACCACCATGCAACTGGATCTGGCTAGGTGCCACTGCTGTCTACTACACAACTGGGCCCAGCCCAGCCTAGGGGTATCAGCAGCAACTGTGCAACTGTAGAGAGGCTGATGGAGGAGAGAAAGCTGAAGGCAGGGAGGCAGACAAAGCTAGGCTGGCTGGTGAGTGGGGAGAAGAGAAAAAAACAGAAAAAGGGAAGAAGCTTTAGAGGCTGCCAGGGATGGAAAACAGTGTGGGCAGGAATACAGAGGAAAATAAGATGCCCCCCTCAAATTTTTGCAAGACCATCATTTGTTCTTTGATATCGTGAACATATGTTTCTCAGATTTCATGGGCAATTTTTGCATGCAGTGTACACTGTTAATGCATTTAGTAAATGCATAAAGTACGTGTGGTGTATTCGAAAAGGCTTGCGTGAATCGCCGCCTGACTCTCCATGTTAAGCTTCGAGCCAGAGGAAGGCTCCTCCAAGCTAACTTACTATTGGTCGCTCCACAACAGCGACCAATCAGAACTGGGCCAATTCCCTGCGAGGGAAGAACTCTCATTGGATGCTATCCGCACAACCTCATTGGTTGTTTATTGTAAATAGGCGTGGCTACATTAGCCCAGGAATGTTTAAAAGGAGCCTAGCTCCCAATGTTAAACTGTTCTGGTTATGACTTATTTCAAGCGCTTGTTCGTACCTACAATAAAGCTGATCACTATTGCTGAAATCACTCTCCGACTCTTTGTTAGCGGCGATCTAACAGTATGTGTATATGTGTTAAGTGCCATCGAGTCTCTTTCTGACTTATGGTGACCCTATGAATTAATTACCTCCAAAATGTCCCATCATTAACAGTTTTGCTCAGGTCTTGCAAACTGAGGGCCATGGCTCCCTTTATGCATAATGTATAATGGTGGTTTATTAATGTGCAAATAACATTACACATGAATACATTTAGTGGGGGGAATCAATAAGTGGAAAAAGAGAATGGTGCAGAGATTAGGAATCAGTGGCTGGATAAAGGTGAAGCAAAATGAGGATTTCGGAATCTAAACTGAAGAGATTATACATTTGACATCATCCCTATTTCCTTGCATACATAGGTCTGCAAATGTGTCTATTCATCTTCCAAGCCTCCCCCTCCTTTTTAATTCAGTTCTACTCTCTTAGGCCTTCAAAAGCTTCCTTGAGAGTGAAAGTCTAATTATCATGTTTAATTTTGCTCTTTTTAGCATGCTCTGCAATTCTTGTCATCATACAGCTGTGAAAGAAGTTATTTTGTAGCGATTTCTTCATTCCTGGTCTTGCGAGAATAGTGCTGCAGTGCAGAATCCTTTGATTGTTCACTTGTGGTAAAATTAGCATTAGTTCTGTTTTCCTTTGTTCTGAAGTTTCTTTGGATTTACTTTATGCTTTTGGTAGGAGGATTTTATTTATTTCTACGTTTGTTTACTAAACTACATTCACACAGTGAAATAAAATGATTTCCCTCTCATGTTTCCATTCTGTTGTCTTTCTGTATATAGTACAAAAGATTTCAGTAAAACCTAATGAGTAATAATCCTTTAAAAAGATTTAAGGACATGAAAGGAGAATATTACATTGTGACAATCCACTGGAGGCTGATACATAAAGTAACATCTATTAAACAAAGGAAAAATTCATATTAGAAAGTAAGTTTAATATTTTGTTGTTTTTTCTGTTATTAAAATATTTGCTTCAAAAAACAAAAGTGGGACATCAAAGAATGGGCTGGTGGTAAGAAAATTAGTATCAGGCATAATGTTTGAAGTTATCTTGTTTAATCACATTAAAAAGTTCATGAACAGAAAAACCCTAATATATTGCATAACATTTTTGGAAATGCAAAATATCACAGTGGGCATAATCTATTGGTTTCAGTGGGAAAGTTAGGCACACCCTTATCATTCTAATTGATCTTATGAACCCACTTAATTGTGGACTTAATTGTGATAAACTTTGATTGGTTCACAGTCTATACCTTATTTTATTTATTTAATCATTTCTGCATTATTTGACCAGTGTCATGATTAGATCATTATCTGTGTCACCCATCTGGACCTAACCCTCCTGCACTATAGTCTGTGGCTCAGTTAAGGTGACAGAGCCTAAGAGATTTAAGGATTCCACAGTGACCCAGGGCTATCTGCAATGGCAGTCCTGTTGATGCCCTCATTACAGTTTGAAATGAGGAGATGTAGAATCCATAATTTTCAGGCAGTGCAAAATTCTGCTCACCCAGTAGCTGTGCACTCCTGTATATTGTACCTTGTGCCTTTAAAACCCTTCAAAATTTGAGAACCACATACTAAATAACCTCCCCCACACATGAACCTACATGTTAGTTAATATGCAGTCAGCAGGTCTTGTTAGGGGGAGGCATCTCTGCATCAGAAACATATGCTGGAAGTGAGAAATAGAGCTTTTGCCAGTAATTGCTTCTTCACTTTGGACTGGTTTGTCCAAGTCAGTCCACAAAACCATTGAGTTTTTTTTCTCCTTAAGGATTGCAAAACTTTTTACAGTGTTGTTGTTAGCCATTCAGTCATGTTCAACTCTTGGTGATTCTATGGGTCAGCTCTCTCCACGTTTTCTGATCTTGTACTGTTGGTTTTTTTAGTTGTTCCACGCTCAGGCTGGTGTTGACTTTTATGGTGTCTAGCCACTGTGTTCTTTGACCAGCCCAGGTTTTTTTTGCTGCTAACCAATCCAAGCATATATTTTTTTCTAGTGAGTCCTTCAGCATTACATGGTCAAAATAAGTCAGTCACAGTTTTGTGATTTTTTTCTTCCAGTGGCATGTCTGGTTTTATGCATTCCAATACTTGCTTGTTTGTCACCTTTGCTGTCCAAGGAATGCTCAGGAGCCTTCTCCAGCCCCACAGCTCAAATGAGTCAATTTTCCTCCTGTCTTGCTTCTTCATGGTCCAACTTTCACAGCTATAAATTGCTGTATGACAGACTAATCTGCATTTGGTTGCTAGGCTGATGTGCTTGCTCTTCCATATTTGATTCACACTCATCATTGCTGTATGACCCAGTGTGATTCAACTTTTCTTCCTGGACTGCATTCACCAATTTGGTTGAGATGTGATCCTAAGAAAGTGAATTCTTCCACATATTCAATATCTTCATTGTCAACTGTTATTTTGACATTGCTATTCTTCTCGGTGGTCATGAACTTGGTCTTTTTGATGTTTAAGAAGAGGCCAAACTTCTCACTTTCTTCTTTGATTTTCTTGATCAGGTATCCCAGGTGTTCTTTAGTTTCCAAGCAGTGTTCCCTCTAAGCTGAGTTAGTGTGAGCTAGCTCACAGTTTTTGAGCCTCTGGCTCACACATTTTTGTCTTGGCTCAGGAAGGAGGGCTCCAGAGCAAACTAGTTTATCCAGCAGCGAAATCTCTTGCTCACAACTTTAATGCCAGTAGCTCACAAAGTAGAATTTTTGCTCACAAGACCCCACAGCTTAGAGGGAACATTGTTTCCAA
The DNA here is from genome assembly GCF_001447785.1 of Gekko japonicus. Classification (NCBI taxonomy): domain Eukaryota; kingdom Metazoa; phylum Chordata; class Lepidosauria; order Squamata; family Gekkonidae; genus Gekko; species Gekko japonicus. The sequence continues at coordinate 228,496 of NW_015164677.1, forward strand.
GACTTTTTATTAATTATCTGACTTACTGATTTTGAATTTATTGTTAATTTGATTAGAATAATTTAATTGGAATGACTTATATTTTGTAGTGTATCAATAACTTTGGTGATCGGATGTGAACTGATCATCCTGTCTGTTTAATTTGGCACTGAATGACTTGGACAGAGCCGAACATGTTACCACTGGGTTTTGCTTGTTTGTTTGTAAAACTGACAACCATTAAAACTGCAAAGGAATACTTACATGAAAACAAAATGGTAGTTTAAAAAAACAAAAACAAAACCATAGCGTTTATGACTGATTTTTATGACTAGTGACTGATCTAACTGTTTGAAATTGCCTGCTGAGCAAAGTAGCAGTGCAACAAAAATGGAGGAGGGAGTAGAAGTCCATCGGGTTATGTGAGAATGTGAAAAGCCAGTTACATTATAATGTACTTTTACAACTACAATGGCATTGTAGTTTATACATTGAAGCAATCTGCCAAACTGTCATGGACAATCCATTAAAAAATTGGGTGCCTGATCACTAACGGCAAACAGGATCTTGAGCCAAAACAATAAGTATTTTCCCTAGTTTCAGTTGATTTCATGGATTCTTATAAATTATCTTGACCACGTATGAATTCTAAATATATGGATTCTTAAATTAAAGTATTCCAAAATTTCTATACCTTGAAGGATGTAAAATGATATACTACTAAATCTAATCCAGCATATTCTTCCTTCTGATAATATTCTGAATAAAGACTAATACAATCTGGAAATTATTACTTCTTTGAAAATATTAGGCAATAGCATTATCATCTTTGGTAATTTACATTTACAATATAAAAAGTCAAGTATGGAGACATATTGTAATATTCTTGAGTCTAGAAAAATGCACTTATTTGCAATTTTCTAACAAGCTATTTTTGGATAAAAAATGTAATAGCTCTTATTTAAATTAGCCAAGACATAAGAGCAAAATAGGTTTTGCCCTGGAAAATTCTGATAAATATGCATAGTGAATCATAAATACCCTTAAGCAGCAGCACTTAAAGCATGATTTTAGGAACAGGGAATCAATTATTTGTAGCATAGTTTCAGAACTCTATTTATTATAGAAATTAGTAGATGATGTATCCTGACTGCAGCCTGGACCAATGGCCACTTTGCACACAATAACTAATTATAGAAGTATTTTTTTTTTCTGCGGAGAACTAAAATGGCTTAGTGGAGTGGTAGGATAGGGGGAGGATCCATCCCTATATGTTTTGTATGTACAAGAATTTCTCTGTAGATCTTCTGGACAAGTTTCATGCACATTAGATTCTGCTGCAGAGCACGCTTCCTTTTCTCCTAGTACTTCTACTTGTACAAGATGGATGCCTTTCAATGAGCCCTTGTTCAGATGGAAGTACTAGTAGAGGAGAAAGCACACTCCATTCCAGAAACCTGGGCACGTGAAAATAGTTCTTAGGATCTAAGCCAATGTATATAGGTCTTTTAAAGAGGAAGGTAATACAGCTATAGACCACAGAATAGCCCCAAGTCAGTTGATTAGGATAGCCGGTTAACTAATCCATTCTTGTTTACTTAAATCTATTTTATATCTAATTTAATCACTATAGCAACATTTATAATTTCTTAAGCAATATTCTAGTGAAATCAAGTTATTATGCTATCTGGCATTGCTTGTGTTGTAAACTATGTTATTTGTCTGTGTAAGGTGCCATCAAGTCACAGCTGACTGTTGCCCTAAACTACCAGCAAGGCGCTTTCAAGGCAAGTCAAAAGTAGAGGTGGTTAGCCATTGCCTTCCTCTGTGGAGTCTTCTTAGGTGGTCTCCCTTCCAAGTTCCAACACATAGCCAAGATTTTTTTTTTTGTTCAGGGGGCATTTACATTTTAAAGGGGGCAGTTAAATTGCAGTTAATTAAATTAATCTGAATGCCTGTCTTTAAAGGGGGAGGCTCCCAGCCTGTTTCTAGCCCTTACATTCAAGGGGCAGGGCAGCAAGCACATCAGTTTCTAGAAGAAGAAAAAAGCTCAGAGAGCATTTAATTGCCTTCAGAATGCACCTAAGTGCCTTTTGGGTTCCCTTCCACAGAGCAAGAAAGAAAGCTTCTAAGGGCACTTAGGAGTGGCACTTTCAATACATCTCCAATAATAAAATTGCTTCTGCAGTTCATCAGGTCATTTGAAAATAGCATTTTCTACCTGCCTATTTATTTAATTTACACACACACACACACACACACACACACACACACACCATGTCCATGCCTTCCTGAAAAATGAGTCAAGCACAAGGAATTCTAGAAATCTTCTAGGATGGTCAATACAAATCAGATAATTCCACCTCTCCTGTCCAGCTTACCTCTTGCTGCTTTTCTGCTGTGATGCAAGCAGTGGGTCAGCCAGCTGACCAGGAGAAAGAAGATTCTTCCTTACTATTTCTTTCATCTTTGACTGCCTTGTGAACTGTAGGAAAAGTAGTTCTCAGGGTGTCAGACATTTGCAAGTACTTGGGTCTATATGTCCTAGTAGGTATGCGGCATGCTAGTTGACAAAGGAACAGGCAAGGAGCTCAAAAGGTAAGAAAGTAGGAGAATCTTTCTTCTACTTACCTGGCCAGTTGGCTTGCCAGTGTACTACATACTATTCCATTGTGCTGCAACAACAGAGCAGTAGGAAAATTAGGTTGCAGCTTCAAAAACCCGATGTTGATCACAATGCATATTGTCCCAATTCCTCCCCAAGTATTCATATTTTGACTCTGTATAACCCAAGAGACATGGCAATTTATTTGTGCACAATTTGGTTTATCTGATTACAAGGGAAACTCTGAGGGCTCAGCAATTGCTAGAAACTATAGACATCTCACATTGTAGTGCAGAAACTGAAGCAAGAAAATAATATAATCTGCATGTTTCCCAAAGGCTCATGGGAATGCTTTTGAAGGATTCTCTATGACCTAGGTGGTATATAGCAGGACTAGGGTAGCAGAAAAGGGGGTTGTTACAGATGGTGCCACTCTTGAGTGCCTTTCTAAGCTTTCTTGCCTCGTGGAGGAGAACTCAAAGGGCATTTAAATGCCTTCTGAGCTATATTTTCCCCGATCCCATGCAGTGTTCCCTCTAAGCTGAGTTAGTGTGAGCTAGCTCACCGTTTTTTAGCCTCCGGCTCACACATGTTTGTCTTAGCTCAGGAAGGACAGCTCCAGAGCAAACTAATTTATGCAGTAGCAAAATCATTCACTCACAACTTTCATGCCAGTAGCTCACAAAGTTGAATTTTTGCTCACAAGATTCCACAGTTTAGAGGGAGCATTTGGCCCCATGATTCCCCCCAACAATTCTACAGTGGGAGCTTGAGGGAAGCCTTGGGCAAGCCATGGTGCTGCTGCCTGCAGGGGTCTCTCCTCAAAAATAAGGTTTCTACACACAGATATAAAAAATACCCCCAAAAAATAATGTTTCTGGCATGGCTATTTGTGTGGCGGGGCTTTTAATTAAGGAGGAGGGCCCCCAAAATGCCCCATTGTACCTATGGGCCTGGATTGGGCTATACCATGCCACCCTCTTCTCAAACCATGGTCTTCAGGTAAATACAGATGGATTAGAAGGACCTAATCATGTCATTACAATAGGTTTTGACTGGACTCTGCTTAGCTTCTGAAATCTGATGTGATTGGACTAGCCTGGACCATCCAAGCCAGGCAGTTTTACAGTTTACCATACTAGAAAGAATTAGAAGCATATAGTTTAAATAATATAGACTAGCCTGATACCCGTGCTTCACTATGGTATTTAACTTCCATAAATCCAGTTATAATACTGAAGATGTAAAGTTTGAAATGTAACATTTGTTGTAGGAATTCTAATGGAGAAGATTGTAGTGTAAAAAATAAAGTGAGACATACGTACTTTTTTTCTCTCTAGTGAAGGACCTCTCTGTAGACTGCTGGGGCGGGCTCCCTCATGGCTTTAAGCACCCTGCAACCGCTGCTGCATCTGACAGACAACCGCCTGTTAGGTTATGAGGTGGGGGAGTGTGTTGGAAGCCATCAGAGAGGCTGGGCCAGCAGCATCGCTAAGGTGATCCTGCTGGGGCAGCGTCCCTGATGGATTAAAGTACTCTGGTACCCTGGTCCTGCTCCTACACCTGACAGGGACCCGCCTGTCTGGTGTTGGGGGGATTATGTTTAAAGGCATCAGGGAGGTTGGGCCAGCAGAAGTGCTAAGCCAATCTTGCTGAGCAAACCTCCCCGGTGACTGTAAGCATCCCACCTCCTCTCCTACACCTGACATGCCTGTCCAGTGTAGGAGGGGGTGGGGGAGGAGTATTAGAAGCCACTGTGGAGGCGGGGCTGGCAGGATCACTAAGGTGCTACTGCTGGGGCAGGCCCCCTTGTGGCTTTAAGCACTCTGCAACTCAGGGGTCATTTCCTAGAAAAAGAGGTGCAGGAGCTCATTTGCATAACTCATTTGCATATGCACATCCCCTGAAAAGGGGTAGGCATGTTTAAAATGAATTATGCAAATGAGTTTAAATCCCCCCCATCTCTCTGTAAACGCTGTCATAAATAAAAACCTTTTTGCAGTTCCTCAAATCCATGTTTCATGGATCAGCATCAGTGGGAGGATTTGGTTAGCCAGCATCAGTGGGAGACTTTGGTTAGTGTACAGGGCTTTCACAGGTTGGCCACTTTAAAACAGAAGATGATGGAGCAGTTGAACCACTAGTTGGTTGGATGGCCACACCTGAAACCAGATCTGGTGTGATTGTTCTCCAGCTTGGGGTGACGTAGATCAGCTCTTTTTCTGTTGCATCTTATACCACAGAATATTTTCAGAAATATATTGGAATTAATTTTTGTTGCTATTGTTGGAAAGGAAATAAATATTATGGGTTGGATTTACCAGTAGACTTCCACTAAAGGCAGAGGGGAATGATATTGCTGCTTGCCCCTTTCCCTGAGGACACACCCTTTTTATCATTCATGTTTTTCCTGAGGCTTCCCATCCCCTAGTATTTATTGGGGGGGGGGAGCTTTAGTGGAATGGGGGGAGTGAGTAAATCCAATTCCATGAAGTGAAATCCCTTCTGTTACGAAAAATGGCCATGGTGTCCAACTCAAGAGCTGCTTGTATGCCGGAGCTGACATTATACTCCTGGTTTTTGGGATCCAGTGCTGGCTTTTCTGATCATGATAATGGAAGTCATCTACCATGTGATGCATGCATACTTCCCTTGAATGATTAGTTGTATAATTTGCTGTGGACATACAAATGCTAGGGAGGCCAGGGAACCCAGAAATTTAACCTCCACAAAAGCGGAGAGGCTCAGGGGGGAAGGCAGGCATGCCTGCCTCCCTGCGCTTGCTGTCTCCAGCTAGCCCGCCGTGGTGGGCTGGCTGGAGACGGCAAGGACAGGAAGGCAGTCATGCCTGGGTTCCCTGCCTGATCTTCCCCAGGTGTCCCACGGCGTCTCCGGGGCACTCCGGCAGGAAACAGCCCCTGCTACAACTGCTGCTGCACCTGACAGACAACTGCCTGTCAGGTGTAGGAGGGGGGAGCATATTTGAAGCCATAGGGAGGCTGGGCCAGCAGCTTTGCTTCACCTCACAGGTGGTTGGCCACTCCTGATTTCCTCAACTGTCATTAGCTCTCTGCAGTCCCCTGTACCTTTTTTTTTTAACCTCAGAACGCTGAGCTCTGCAGATAACCAATCAGAGTGTGGGGGGTGCAAGGAGGATGCAGCCTGGCTGCCACATAGGAATCAATGGGAGAGCACATTTTACCCCTTTTGACCCTCTTAGGGGTCAAATTTCTAAAAATCCCTTCTTCATGAGCATCTACACCATGGTAGGAGCTCTCTCCCCGAATTTGGTGTTTCTAGGTACAGCGATTTGGCCTGGGCATTGATTTTACGGTGAGGGGACATATATATAGATAACACTGATGTAATATCCACAGAGGACGTATTGCAAATTCAATATATATAAGTAATCCATGAAGTTATATTAATAGTGTAACCCTGTGCTTTGTTGCTGTACAGCAGTGGGATAATGGAAGCCATTTTTTTCTAGGACAGAAATTGGTACAGTCTGGTCCTGTTTCCTGTGGGGTGGCAAAGCATCCATTGCTACAATAAAAGTCTACACAGGGTGAAGTGTAGGGCTGCCAGCTTTGGCATGGGGAAGAGGGTAGAACCTGGTGAGGGTGGAGTCTAGAGAGTAGAACCTGGTGAGGGTAGAACCTGGTGAGGGTGGAGTCCAGAGAACAGAATGAGCTCAGCAGGGATGTTATGCCATCAAGTCTGCCCTCCAAATCTGCCATTTCATGCAGTGAAACTGATTGCTGTTGTCAGGAAATCAGTTGTAATTCCTGGAGAACTCCTGGCCCCACCAGACGGTTGGTGGCATCATGTAAAATGATTTCTCAGTCCTGGAGAGGACAGCAGGGCAATGGGGGGGGGGGGGCTTGATCCTAAAGACTAATCAATAGCCTTGTCCCTACAGCATTAGTGGAACTTTGCACTGTTCAGATACTGTAGTAAAGGGCTTTGTGATTCTAGTATGCCACCCTACCCTACTTAAGCTCCTACCCTACTTAAGTTTGTGGGGAGGGCAGCCTAGAAATCGAAAAAATAAATAAAATAGAATGCTAGTACTTGTCACTGCAGCAGCTTCTGCCTTGGTCACTGCAGTGGAAAGAAAGAACTGTTGGAGAAGCAACAGCCTGATAAGAATCTAGTTATCGTAAATATGGCTGAAAGAGTAGTTTAGTCTACTTATACCCTAGGGGGAGCAGTGGTGCATTCCCTAGTGTTTAGGGTTTATTGAATGTTTTCTCTTGCAGTCTAGTCTGCCTCTTGTTGTTTCTCTCAGCTGTGTGTTAGTGCTTGTGCTCTGAAGGCTTCTCTGTTGTATTTGTGGTCTGCAATCAGTTATTGCCTTTTTGCAAAATCCTGTTGCATTAAATTCATTGAAAGCAAACTCCAAAGTGTGGATTGGATTATTTCCTGAACTCTGCCAACAAGAACAGGACCAGGTCCCATTGTCTTAAATCTAAGTCCTCTGTCTTAACATGGTTTCTGGATCAAATTGATAGTTCCATATGATTGCATAATAAGACTGTGTCCTTTACAGTCGGCTCACGTGTATAGCCATTATCATGCAATAATTAGGGACTAGCACCAGTGATAATTTATTTCCATCATCAATAGAGTTAGGGTTGACAAAGGCACTACTTTTAGATTCATTATTTTATACTTCTTGTAATGAAAATACCTATTGTATAATTATGGTCTGATGGGAATCTCATTTCATTGTTGTTCACAGTTTAATTGGAAGCTTATTTCACACATTTTTCTTGTTAAATTCTAATAAAATTAAAGCAACACCCGACTATAAGTTCATAAATAGGTCCATACAAATATAGGTGAATAAATGTCACCGTACCATTTTTTTATGCTGCCATAACCACTCACTTATGGACACAAAGTTTGTTTGGGGAACTGGTTTTAGTAGTGTGTGGAATTTAAATTCCATCTGTGCCATTTATTAATTATAACATTGTTGTGTACTGAGCCTAATCTTGTCAGCTCCAGCTTGGGGACACAGAACAATGGACTGCTAGATCCTGGGATGGAGCTATCACCCCGGAGTGCCTCTGTAAATAGTCTATTGTTGGGAATGGGTATGTGATGGGTGTGCCATTTTGCGGGCTTATAAACAGGGCCCTGGCCCTGCTAGAGTTGTCTTTAGTTTGAGCTGAAACCACTTAGAAACTATGAGCTAATCACTCAATGCGTCTGAACCCAGTATATTTCACTGGCGATGAAGGTGGGATCTTGTTGAGCCAGCCCAACGCCCTCCAGCACCGCATCGCACCCAGAGCTTCTGAGCCTCATGCACTGCATCGCTACCGGAATCATTGCTACCATGGCTGCCACTCCAGGACATCTACCAGAGTTCAACCCCGCTCACCCAGAGCTTTGGGAAACCTGGGTGGAGTGGCTGAAGTTCTTCATAGTGTTCCAGGGCATCACTGACACAGACAAGAAGAGGGCTCTCCTGCTCAGCACCTGCGGAATCACCATGCTACGCCTAGTCCAGGGCCCCATCGCACCCATCGCTTTGGAGGCATGTTTGTATGAAGACCTCCTAAAGGCACTCACCAACCATCATCAATGCCCCAATGCCCACATCCAAGCAGGAACTCCAGGGTTTCCTCGGCCAAAAAAAAAGCTGAACTTTTATCACTCATTCCTGCCCCACAAGGCAGTCATCGTGGAGCCACTTCACTGGCTGCTCGACAAATGAGCCCCCTGGGTCTGGGGCCAGAAGCAAGCCACTGCATTCTATGCCATCAAAGAGCTGATCACCTCGAACATGGTACTCGCACACTTCGATGCATCTGAACCCAGTATATTTCAAACATCCAAAGCTTTCCCATTCAAATATTTAAAACTTGTAAAATCTACAGAGAATTTGCTTACCTTGGTTAGCAATGTGGTTTCTCCTGTGTGCCAGATGGTAGAAGCTCTCCAGAAATGAGTTCTAGTGCTTGTTTGGAAAATCATTTTAACAGGGAGTGTATTTTGAGTAAGTTTATGACCACTCTGCTGAGATACCAATGACTACTTTAGCATTTATAACCACTTTAATGTGCATTTACTGATAATCACTGTAGTCCTCTCTGCACAATCAATTTATCATGCAATAAATATGCATTTGTTTCTCATTTGGTTTTATACACACCCCATCTCTTCAATTCTGTTGAGCTAAGGGAATACCATATTTTCTGTCTAGTAAAGTATTTTCCTCAAATGGTACTCCAATGATTGTTTATGGAATGTCCTTCCTTCCTTCCTTCCTTCCTTCCTTCCTTCCTTCCTGTCGAGTTTGGAGGTTTGCTGGGGGATTGCTCACACTTCAGAGAAAAACAAAAAAGCAGGTTGTTTTTCTGCTTTGTGTGTTGTAGGATTAATGTCTGGTATTGAAGAACATTTCCAGGGATTCCATCCCTACCTGTAGCTGTCCATGATGTGTTGCAGGAGGACCACTTTTGCCTCCCTGTAAGGAGGAAGGAGGCTGGGCTGCACGTGCAGCCGGGTCCTTCTAGGGGGTGGAGCCAGTGCCTCCTTAACAGCTGACTGTGCCCCGCCTCTTCATTCTTTGCCTTGTGCTCGTCGTGTGAGGAGCGCGAGGACAGAGCATGCCAGCCAGCTTGAGACCTTCGGCGCAGCTTCGGCGGCGGGGAGAGGGTCTGGCATTTTGGCAGTGCTCCTGGGTGGCGACTGGTGCCTGGTGGTGGTGGCAGCCCATTCTCAGCAGTGGAGGCCTGTTCTTGGCGGTGGCAGCCCATTCTTGCACAGGAGGTCTTTGGCGGTGGCTGCGCATCAGAGGTGGCCACAGGACTTTGGGCTGTGGCAGTGGGACTCCAGGCGGCAGCCTGTTTGAGGTGGCCGGATGATGCAGCAGCAGAACCCCTCTAGTGGTGAAGGCTCTTCGATCGAGGGGGGTTGGGGCGCCCAATTAGGCTCTCTCTGCTTCAGGGCAGCTAAGCCCTGGTGGAGCCTTGCCCTTGGGTGGAGCGGCAGCGGAATAGCTGTGGGTTGAAGGCTCTTCAACCTCTGTTGGGGGGATGATTAGGATCTCTATGCTTCAGGGCGGCTAAGCACTGGTGGAGCCTTGGCCTCAGGTGGAGTAGCAGCGGGTTGGCAGCATGGTGAGGATGCCTAATTTCTCGCTACATTCTCCCGCTTATTAATTTCACCCCTTTCAAGGCTTTCCTCTCCCCCACTGCTTGTTATTTTGCCTTTGCTAACCTCCCTCCCTTCACCCATAATTTGGCTGAATAGCCTGGCAAAGGGTGGGAGGGCACTTGGAAGTCCCCCCCCCTCTTTTCTGGGAGGTGTGAGTGTGTTATTATTATCTGGCCGGGTAGGTTACATCATCATCAGGGCTTGCTGATAGCATGCTTCTGTAGGAGCATACATTAGAGTGGAGGCCATTTTCTGTCAGTCATTTTGGCAGCCATTTTATGTAATTTGAAAAGCAAAAGAGGGCACACGAGAAAGGCGGCTATTTTGGAAGCTCTTTCAGTGGCCATTTTAAAAGCTGTTTTACGGCGGTCATTTTAAACTGAACTTTAGGTGATCCTTTTCTGGTAGTCCTCTAGGCTACCATTTTATTCATTTTTTAGATAAGCAATAAAACACTGATGGCATCGAAGAAGGGCCAGGGCAGGTTCAAGGGGAAGGGGCCTGTGCCTAAGGTTCCCAGGAAAGTAGCAAGGACAGTTGCTTCTTTGTCAGAGGATGAAGATGAGGTGGCTGAGCGGCAGGAGATACTGGTAAGGCTGGCCACTTTGGAGCAGGTAAAGGGGGCTGGAGCTGCACATCCCAAAAAGACCACAGTTAGGGCTGGGCAGCATAAGGATAGTTGGGTTGAGAGGAAGACGTTTTGGGAGGAGATGCTTAAGCGGCTTTCTTCTCTTGAGTGCAGGCCTGGTGATGCTGTCGGTGTGAATACTGGGGCCTCTGGGTGGCAAGAAGGGCAAGAATGTGATGGTGGTTGAAGTTGTTGAGGAGTAACTGCCGGGTCATAGCGGTAAGTGCGACTCTGCATGGCAACAGGGTATGGTCTGGCCTTGGGGACCTTGGGGTCTGGTTGCTGATGCCGGGTCTTTAGCTTCCTCTCAGTCTGGGGCAACACCCAGCTCTTCTACTTCAGGACAGCCATGGGCTTGGGGCTCTCCTTATCCGCCCCCATGGCACCTTGGGAAACATTTCCTTCTCAGGCACCTGGCGTGCCTTCAAGCCCTTGGGGTGGTTGGGGCTGTCCACCTCCTGGGGTGAACCCTTATGCCACCACCTCCGGTACAGCCATGCCTTTTAGTGACATTGCTCTGTTGTTAGGTGATCACCCGTTGCCAGCAACCCGAGAGGGGATCTGTAGGGGGGACTTTATTGACCTCTTTAGCCTTCTTTATCGGGATCTTGAGAAGAAGGATAAAGAGGAGCTTAATGACAAGGATAAAGAGATCCTAAAAAAGACGACAGATAGACAGAACTTGGGCAAAGTGGCTGCCTTGTTTTGTGATTTATGCTGGTGTGATCTTGCGTTCACAGCCATGGAGGGCCATGGCTCTCTTTCAATATCTGGACATCATATAAAAGGTTATATGGGTTTTACTGGCCAAGTATGGCTTATATATAATGAAGAGTTTAGAATGCGAGTGGCCATGAATCCACAGCTTCCATGCAAGGGACAGACTCCATCCTCACCTTTGGCTGCAAGTCATGTCCCCAACTAGACCTAATCGGGTGATCGCTCCCATAGCAGGCCCTTAGTCCAGTGGTTGCAAGCAGCTTCAGTTTCCCATGGTTCCACAGGGCAGGTGGTTCAACCCTGCTTGCTTTGTTGGGAATTTGTTTCTCATGGGGTCTGCAACAGGAAAGCCTGCCTTATAAACATGAATGCCCCTTATGTGGGGGACCTCACTTATTTACTGCCTGTTCCAAAGGGAAGCCCCGCAGGAATCAGCAGCAAAGGGGGAGCGGTGGTTGCTTCTCTGCTATGGGAAAAGGGTCCCAGCCTACTAAGGCTGAAGGTTCTTGAAGCTTGGCTGCAGTGATACCCCAAGAGGGAAGATAGAGTTTATTTGTTAGAGGGTTTCCAAGTTGGGTTTTGTATTTCTTTCCATGGCCTGAGGGCTCCATTTATGGCTCATAATCTCCAGTCAGTGAAGGGGTGGTTAGGAAAAAGACTGAGAAAAGAGTTGAGGGCCAGGTTTTGGACCCCTTTTCCTCACCACCGCTTCCTAATTTAAGGGTTTCCCCTTTTGGTATAGTGCCTAAGAATACGGCTGGTGAATTTCAGCTAATTCACCATCATTCTTATCCTTGGGGTGAATCTGTAAATGACGCCATTCCTGCTCATTTGTGCATGGTGAGGTATACCTCATTTGACCAGGCGGTCCGTATTGTGCAACGCTGTGGTCAGGGGGCAGAATTGACAAAGTGTGATATTAAATCTGCATTTCGCCTCCTCCCCGTGCACCCAGATTATTTTGAGTTGATAGGGTGTTCCTTTGACGGTCAGTTTTTTTATGGACAGGTCTTTGCCTATGGGATGTTCTGTGTCATGCGCCACATTTGAGCACTTCAGTTCATTCCTGGAAGGGGCATTACACACTAAAACAGGTCTTTGGGATGTCGCACACTATCTGGATTGAAGGACTCACACAAGACATGATCTTTGAGGCAGAAGAACCAGTCTGCTGCTTTTAGGCAGCAAGAGTTTATTTATACACTCTGCTTTCACCATGAGATGAGGCTGGGGGTTACAATACGTGAGGCAAGGAAAATCAGATGCTTAGGCAGAATGCCTGGAATGCTTGCATAGCATAATAATTACTAGTGAGAACAAGCTACTCCTGGCTCCTTAAGATGCTTGCAGAGACAAGATGTGCAAAGTTCAGGATCAGTGTACCAAAGTCACTGATCAACCTTATGATGACAGAGAGGCAGAATGTAGAAGACAATCAAGATTGGTGTGCCATATCATTGATCCTCCCTACACTGGATGACTTCCTTTTTGTGGGTCCACAGAGATCTGGCAGATGTGCTCAGCTGTTGGTTGGTTTCCAACAATTAGCTGAGGAGCTGGGGGTCACTTTGGCCCATGAAAAAAACGAGGGCCCTGTGCAGCAGTTAGTTTTCTTAGGGGTGGAGCTGGATACCATTGTCCAAATGCCCCGCTTGCCTCTGAATAAGGTTGAGGACTTACGGGTTCACCTTGGTTCCTTTTTGAGAAAAAGGAAAGCCACCTTGAGGGACTTTCAGCATCTGGTGGGACATCTCAACTTTGCATGCAAAGTGGTTGCCCCAGGGCATACCTTTTTGCAGAGGCTCTGTGATGTCATGACAGGGCTACGGCTTCCACACCACAGAGTACACATCAACAGTGACATCCATGCTGATGTTTTAGATTGGCAGGAATTTTTGGATTCCTTTAATGGGGTCTCCTTTTGGAAGGAAGAGCTGAAGGTTGAGGCTCAGCTACAGGTCACCTCTGATGCTGTGGGGTTGCAAGGTTTTGGAGTATATTTCTGTGGCCACTGGTGTGCGGAGGAGTGGCCCAGTGAATGGGTCTCAGCAGGTTTTACCAGGGATCTTACATTTTTTTAGTTTTTTCACATATTGGTGGCGATTTGGCTGTGGGGGGATGAATTAGCAGATCACACTGTCCATTTCTGGTGTGATAATTTGGCAGTGGTCCACGTGATCAATTCCGTCACATAGAAATTGCCAAGGGTAATGAGGCTGGCCCACATCTTTACACTGTGGTACCTCAGGCTGATTACGTTTTTTGCTAGGCATGTGCCTGGGGTGGATAATGGGGTGGCTGATGCTCTCTCTCACAAACAGATGGTGAGGTTTCATCAGCTTGCTCCAGAAGCTGATCAGCTGCCAGCAAGGATGCCCCCGGAGCTCTGGCTGGTTGGAGGGCTGAGGCTTGCAGAGCGATAGTTCTCACCATTGCCCCAAGCACACAGAAAGGGTATGAACGTGCAGTTCACCGATTTGATCAATTTAGATAGAAGGAAGGTTATCCCAAATTTTGCCCCACTTTGGTGGAGCAAGTTATCCACTATTGTGTGTCCTTAAAGGAGAACGGCTTGGCTGTGTGTTCAGGATAGGCGCAGCTTCCACCGCTGCTGTCTTAGGTTATACTGCAGCTGACATTCAGCTGGTGGGGAGAAGGCCAATTTAAAGTAGGCCTGTTGCCACAAAAAAATTTTGGACTGGTTGCTATCACTAGAAATTTAGTGATTGGCTTGCTCCTATTCAAGTACTTGCAATGGAACTGAGAGTAAGTCTAACAACTATTCTAGTTAAAAATCATAACAAAACTATTCCATTCAGCTTCATGTCTTTTCCCACTCCTTACAATTATGCTTTTTTCAGGAGAATTTGACTAAGAAGAAAACAAACAAGAAGCTATACTGTTTTAAAAAAGAAACTAAGCTGAATCAAGAGGTTGACATCTTCCAACTTTATAAGACTTCTTACTCATGAGGAAGATTGGTGAAATGAGTGTAAAAACCACTGTGCTCATTGAGGATATGATTATGTTGGACTTTGCTTTGCCTATGTCTGAATTATCTAACCATATTGTAAGATTAATAGCTTCACAAATTGATGCTCATAGAATTATTAAATGTGTCGTTAATTTTACCACAGTAGTTTTTGGTCTGTTGGCATGTATCTGCACACTGTGACCCCTTCTCTGGCTTTTTTTTTGACAAGTTCTATATAGGCAATGAAAGGCAAGGCATGGCAGCATTAGCCCTGCTCATTTTTGATCCAGGGGGAGGCTGCTCTTATATAAAGAGGCTTTTGTGGGACCTTCTTTAGTTTTAACTCACTTGGTTTGAGGTAGAGGTTAAATAGTTTTAATGAGTTTTTGTAGATCAGTCTTTTCATGAAGTTTTTCAAACCTACTTTTGTGCTTCATTTGTTCATTCTGATTATGTTGATAACTTATAGTCTGTAGCATCTGGCCATGCAGCAATGCAAAATTTGGGGACAAGAGAGACACGGATGAACTTGTGAGTTACATACCACAGGGAAGCCCACAAGCAGTGCCCACAGACAACAATCCTCACCCACTGCATTCATCCTCTAAACCAGGGTATGTGGCCCATGGGCCAGATCAGGCCCCTGAAGGGCTTTTATCAGGCTCACAGTGGAACTGCCTGTCTTTTGCTTCTTCTTCCAGTGCTGCTACTGCCACGTTGTAGCTTGCTTTACCAGATTCTCTCAATTGCTCAGTAGATAGGCAAGCTTCTGTTCCCTGCACTGGCTGAGGCCCCTCCCTCTCCCCCTTCCAGGGGGAGAGAGGGAACGAGCCAGAGTTTGCTTCCTGGCCAGGCTGCCTCAATCACACAAGAGAGAAAGGCAACATTTTCTTCCCTTCCATTTGCTGAGGCTCCTCCCCAAAGGGAGGGAGGGAAGGAGGGAGAGCTTGCTTTGCTTAGCTGCCTCAATCACACAGGAAAAATACAAAGCAACTTATAGACCAACAAAGTTTTATCCAAGGCATAAGCTTTTGTGTGCCTTGCTACAGTGTGTGCATTTTGGTGGGCTTGTTATCCTGTGGCTCTCCTGGGTGCAACTGGGTTCCCTCCCCCTTTTTACTGTATTCACACCATCATGATCCAATTGTGTCCAGTAAGAAAGCAATGTGAACTATTTAAGATGAGGAATAACAACAAGCCAGTGAGGTGGGTTAGGCTGAGAGTGTGTGTCCAGACCAAGTTGACCCAGCACATTTCCTTTGGGGATTTTGACTGACCACTGAGGAAGACTTCAGCTTTGTAGATAAACACATAGCCTTCAGTCTGTGTCATGGTGCCTTCACATGTTCTTGACCAGCACACAAAGCAAGTTATGTACAAAAGCTCACAATGCCCAGCCATTTCATGTTTCCTTCAGGTCCTAGGTTCAGAACTCTGAACATGAGATTTCTGTAGTGAATGTCAATAAATCAAAAGTAGGGTTGCAGCACACAGATACACACTTGAACAGCATACTCAAGATTGCAACAGCACAGACATTTTGATGCAGTAATTTAGAGCAAGAGGTGCCAGTTATCAGACACCATTAAATAAACAAAATATTGCAGGAGTGCTAATGTTTTAAGCATGTTTTTATTTTAAGTTAAAAAAAACCTTTTTTGTTCTTTATAAAGTTTATATCTCTACTACCTGGCATTACATTTTATGACACACATGGTCCAACCCAACAAGGTCTCATTTATGTCAGAACAAATGAGTTCGACACTCCTGCTTTAAACTGTGAGGACCCACTTGGCTATCATGGCTAACAGACAAAATCCATAAACTTGTGCAACCCTCTTTTGAATCCATTTTAGTCATTAGAGGGATTAACTAAGATTAGGAGACAGAGGAAGATTTGATTACAAAGATTTTCATTGTTTTAATTGTGGAATTTAGAAGGGTGAAAGGGGGTTACTTACAGCTTTCCACCAGGAAAGGCATTAAAGCCAAGATGGAAAGTTATGACTGTTCTAATTACTGACTCCCACACTATTGTAAACTATCTTAAATGAACATAATAATATGGCATAGGTATTCAAGAAAATAAATAGAAGGACTTTATTTACTGTCTCTGCTCCTCATATGTAATGTAAAAATGGTAATAAAGTATCTTTAAAACTTGTTAACATTATCAAATAAAGTGTGTACAGATTTTTATTTTACATGAAAATGCTGGAAGTGTCCTGTGACGGTCTCAAGAGGCTGGCAGGAGGCCTAGGAAATCACCCTCCACCCTCCCCTTCAATGCATAATCCTCAAGCTGTTATTGCTTATTCAGAGAAGAACCCACAGTTCCTTTATGCATATTTTAGAATGCTCTTCAGCCCCTTGACAGGCCACAATAAATCTTGCTCCTTGGGAGAACTAAAAAGAATTGGGAGCAATGAGAGCTAATGTATATAAAGGCAACAGTTAATTTAGAAGACAATTGATAGTGTTTTTTTAATGTATCACATTATTTCTAAAAAGCATTCCAAATTAAAAGATAAAAGAGTTTCTCATCAACAACAAGGATTGATTTAAATCATACCAAATCACAGCAAATAGTCCATTTAATTCTAGTATCATAGTGCTCTTGGTTGTACAGTGAACCCTGAGCAGATGTGAAGTTGCTGAGAAAGTAAAATGGAGTTGTTGGATAATAATATTGTTCTTGAAGAAAATAAAGCTGTATAGTTAAGTTTCTTTTGTAAGATGGAAGAGGTACAAAAGTTGTCACTTTAATCACCTTTATTTTCTGCTGCAATGTAAACTTTACAGCTTGGATTCTACTGATTCCTTTCTGCCATTGGTGTAATGGCTGCAGCACCAGCAGAAGAGGAATAATTGCTTTGCAGAAGAGCCTACCACTAAGGAAATGTCACTGTATAGAATTGTGTAGATTTTGTGTGAATGCCATGAGCTACAAAAAGCTGTTGCAACACGCTCTAATTAAATTGCATAGATCATGAACAAAGATTGTTCCCATACTTGTGCACCCTCACCTCCCTCCTTCTCTTACATGTGTTACTGCCAATGGCCTGCCTTGTTGTTTGGGGAAATTAGCTGTGTGGCAAGGGAGACCAGAGGGGTACAGGAATCATGCACCAATTGTATACCAAGGTCACAGTAGGAAGACTCCAGATTTGAAGAGTAAATTAAACATATTTTATTAAAGAATTTCATGGGAGAGATGTGTGTGTGTGGGGGGGTGTTGCTTGCATGGAGGATGCTTGGCAGTGCAGCCAGCCTGGAGAATCTTCACTTAGCCTGAGTTTTCCCAGCCAAGATGTGGTTCTCCTAGCCTCCCAGCAAAAGCACTGTTTAAGACAAGCCTGACATTATAAGGGCACTGCTTGTGGAGGTTTAGAGGTCATTTTGGGGTGCCTCTCTCTTGGGAAAGACCACCTCAGGGCCCAGGAAGGTGGTGACACAAATGCTTCTGCACCTACACAGTTTAACTGCAACTTGTGTTGATATAACAACACAAAGGGAATAATCCATTATAGGCTGCAGAAGCTTGGTGGAGATTGTAAACTCCTCCAACCAGTTGAGTGGTTTGGGGACAGTCATGCAGTGAAAGCCATAAACAGACACCTTTCACCTACGAAGATTAGAAGTCCTCATCCATAGTGATGATGAGGCACACCCGTGAACAAAGCTCCTTACTGAAGCATATATAAAATATATTTTTAAAACTTTCCGTGGTTTTGGATTGCCCCCATGTTTGTTACCCTCACAATTTTAGAGACCAGTGTCACCTTTAAGACCAACAAAGTTTTATTCAAGGTATGAGCTTTTGTGTGCACACACACTTTTTCAAATTCATTGGAAAGAAGGTAAGGTTAAAACTTATAGGCAGGGGCTGAACAGCAAATTAACATGTAACATGATGAAGATGTTTTAAGATATGTGAAGAGAAAACTAAATAACAAGCTAAGGTTATAAGGTCAACAGTTGTAAAGCAATAAATATGTCAAAATAAGACTGAGACTCTCCATTCACTTATCTCAGGTGTAAAAGGTAAAGGTAAAGGTTCCCTTGCTCAAAAGCCAGTCAAGTCCAACTCTAGGGTTGCGGTGCTCATCTCCATTTCAAAGCTGAAGAGCCAGTGCTGTCCGGAGACGTTTCCGTGGTCATGTGGCCGGCATGACTAAACACCAAGGCGCACGGAACGCTGTTACCTTCCCACCGAAGTGGTACCTATTTATCTACTTGCAATTTCTTGCTTTCGAACAGCTAGGTTGGCAGGAGCTGGAACTAGAGACGGGAGCTCACTCCGGCATGTGGCAACTCAGGTCTCAAACTGCTGAACTACTGACCTTCCACAGCCTGCAGTTCAGCATCTTAGCCACTTAAGCCACCACAGCTCCAGGTGTAGCGGTCACTTAACTGCATTCCCCCCTTTTTTGAGGTGGGTGTAGTGCATGTAAGCCAAACACTCCAATATTTCATGTATTACATTCAGTATTTGAATATACTATTCTGAAAAAGAAACACTAAAATACAAAGGATGTATAGTCCCTCTGTATGAGAATGCATATGTGACCACTAATGGTGTTCTATTATTGTCTCTTTATGGCCAAAATGATACCCAGAGAAAACCTGTTACAAAACAGGCCCAAAAGAGACAATAATAGAACACTGCTAATGGTCATATACACCTCTCAGCTCAAAACAGTTCCACTCATCATCAATGACTTACAACCTCTATAAGAGGTATAAGAAAGGTATAAGTGGGTGGGAGTTTAGGAAGCGTTGTTCCAATTCAGCCATAAAGAAACAACAATTGAACAGCACTTTTGTTGTTCAGTCGCACAGTCGAGTCCGACTCTTCGCGACCCCATGGACCAGCTCCCGCCAGGCCCTCCTGTCTTCCGCTGTCTTCTGAAGTTGGCTCAATTTCATGTTCGTTGCGTTGATGACACTGTCCAACCATCTCATCCTTTGCCATCCCCATCTTCTTTGACCTTCAATCTTTCCCAGCATCAGGGTCTTCTCCAGTGAGTGCTCCCTTCTCATTTGGTGGCCAAAGTATTTGAGCTTCAGTTTCATTATCTGGCCTTCCAGGGAACAGTCAGGGTTGATTTCTTTTAGGATTGACTGATTTGATCTTCTTGCAGTCCAAGGGACTCTCAAGAGTCTTCTCCAGCACCATAGTTCAAAAGAATCTATTCTTCGGCGCTCGGCCTTCCTTATAGTCCAACTCTCGCATGTATTCTCATACAGAGGGAGTGTACATCCTTTGTATTTTCTTTTTCAGAATAGTACATTAGAATCAGTGTTCCCTCTAAGCTGAGTTAGTATGAGCTAGCTCAGTTTTTTAGCTTCTAGCTCACACATTTTAATTTATGCAGTAGCCAAATCGCTTGCTCACAACTTTATTGCCAGTAGCTCACAAGGTAGAATTTTTGCTCACAAGACTCCACAGCTTAGAGGAAGTATTGATTAGAATACTGAATGCAATACAAGGAATATTGGACATACACTACACCCACCTCAAAAAAGGGGGGGGGATGCTGTTAACTGACCTCCATGCCTGAGAGGAGTGAATGGAGAGTCTCAGTCTTATTTTGACATATTTATTGCTTTACAACTGTTGACCTTATAACCTTAGCTTATTTAGTTTTATCTTCACATGTCTTAAAACATCTTCATCATGTTACATGTTAATTTGTTGTTCAGCCCGTCTATAAGTTTGACCTTACCTTCCTTCCAATGTATTTGAAAAAGTATGTGTGCACATGAAAGCTCACATCTTGAATAAAACTTTGTTGGTCTTAAAGGTGCCACTGCTTCAGACCAACATGGACGACCACCTGGTACTACCCTCACATCTAGGGATACTTCCAAGTTACTCATTCTTGCTGATTCAATCCACTGATCCTGCACAGTCAGCCTTGGACACTCTTGAATTCTGATGGCTGTAGCTGCATGCAAAGAAGAAACACACACAAATGTGCCATGCACACCTCCTTGCCCCTGGCCCATGCATGCTGCCCACCACTGAAAAAATAAGTTCACCAGGTCTTTAGAGAAGGCTGTTGAACAAAGGGTGGTAAATAAAAGGTTAGACTGCACCATATGATATTTGAACCTGGTCTTTCTGCTAGTCAATATTTTTATACAGTACTGGTATATATTAATGTTCGTTACATCTGAAAATGCCTACAACAATAGCCTTGCTAACAATATTGTTTATTCTAAAACGTTGATTTCTCCACTTTTAAACAGTGAACAGAGCTGTCCATTTATTTCCAATGAAGTTTCTTCCTAGTTATCAACTGTCTCATAATAGCCCAAGAAAGCTGAATATGATCTGTGTGTCCCTGCAGGTCTTTTTGTTTATAGTTACAGGTTACACTGTATTAGTTGTAATTGGATCCAGAGCACCCTTTGAGAAATTACATTAATAGTAATCACTGTCTGACAATATTTTATTTTCTAAATGGCAGCGCAGAATCTTTATTGTACTTCTAAGTGACAGAGTAAGCCAAGACTTACTTTAGAAGTGAAATATCTGTCACTTTAAAGGCTTCTCAGATCACTGCAGGAAGCTACCACAGTCATTTTCCTCAAAGTAAAAAACATGTTTGCTTAGCAAGAATTAACAAACTCTCAATCAGCCTGAAGATAACTGCAAAAAATCAAAGTGTCTGACCAGCCCCTTGTATTTATTTGTTTTTCCATTTTGCAAGATGATCCTGCCATCATCTCTTAAGCATATTTACAATAGGAGTGTTTGCACAGAGGAATTTGTCATCTAGTCAGTGAGAGTTTGCACATAATAGGGAAGTTATACTATTACATCTAGACTCAAGCATGCATTCCCCTCTATTAGAACCCAGATTTACAATGCAATCCTAAACAGTATTTTACTTTTCTAAGTGTACTGACTTCAATTTAACTGCTTAAGATTAATAAAGTTTATCCTGGTCAATGCATTCACTAGGCTAGTTTACACATTTAAACTGATATATTCTGTATATAGAGTTCTGGACCACACCTGACATGTTGTGATTATTTCACCGAATACATAAGAAAGTGACAATTTAACAGCACATGTATTCTGCAGAGTATATACCTACTTTCTTCATTTACTTTCAAAGAACCTATTGTGGGGTCATGGCTAGTTGAGGGCTTCAAAAACACCTGGATCAGGAGAACAGATTTCAAAACTGTTGCTGGGTAGGATGGTGAATGGAGGGATTCTCATCAGAAATGAAAAAAGTAGGCAGTACAAATCAGTGAGATGTCAATAAGGTGCCCTGTTTGTATGGTGCCCTGAATCCAATGCAGGACATGGACAAGTGAGACCCAGATTCAGATGCCCATGCAGCAATGAAGCAAAAACAGAAGCCTCATTTATACTTCTGTGAGAAAGGGTGGGATGCAAATGTGCTTCAAAATGCATTCCATCTTCTTCTGCTTCCCTTAAATAAGAGCAAGAAATGGTCTGAGCTTATCTTGGAAATTCTGGCTGTAATACTCTCTTATTAATTAAAATATTGGTGACCAACAATGATTAATTAAAATAAACAAAGTCTGAGGGGGGGGGAGAAAATATAGTACTTTAAAAGTCCCAAAGGGAAAAAAAGTAAGCTAACAATACAATCAAAAACAGCTGAAGAAGACATCAAAGGTTTTCCTGACAAGTGCTGCATTCTTCAGGAGCTTAGATGTCACTCTTTGTGTGTATGTGTGCGGGTTAAACTTCCCCGTGAAATGAGTCCTAGAATGTCAGGACCATTGTTGAACACACACTAGCCTGCATATCTACCCACCGCACTTCTGATGAAGAAGAATATCTGAGAAAGGGCACATGAAGAGAATGGGTACATTTGTATGGTAGTAGGTGATCCTTAAGCAGTACAATCCTAAATAGAAACATACTGTTCTGTCCATTGAGGTCTGTGAAGAAATGCATTTTGGGGTGGAGGTTGGAACTGAGTAAAACCTTCACCAGGTTTTTAAAAGTTTTTTCTCCCTGGGCAGAGAACAAGCAAGAAGGGGGAGGTCAGGTCAATGGTTTTCCAGCCTCACTTTGGCTATCTTTTAAGAAATGCTAATAGATCTAGCAGGAGAGAGAATAGGATGGTCAAGCTCCACCCCCCACCCCAGGCAGAGAACAGAGATTTGGAGGAATTAACTACTAGAGGACTTTGGAGAGAAACTTCTGGAGAATTCAGGAAAAGCTTCTTTTACCCAGCCTGACTTGGTCAGTGGGTGGGGAAAAGAGAGATGATAAATCTCCTGGGAGAAAGGAGGAAAGGCTCTTTGGTTCTGATTCCATTGAAGCAGCAGAGCTCTTAATTCAGATCTGGAGAAGACAGTCAATGTCATGTGCTGGCCTGCACACCTGAAGGAGGCTTGAAGGTAATGGAATGCCTGTAAAAATCTGTAACTTGCAAAGCTAAGGAGCCTGCCTTATATTTAACAACAGGGAATGTACAGAGGCAGGGACAGGGGAGCTGTGTTTTACCCTTGTGTAACCCTGTCCAAGACAGAGACAATCTCAAGTCCTTGGTCTGTCTTTCTACTAATCTAAAAGCACCTCTGTCTTTTCTGGATTAAGGTTCAACTTGTTGAACCTTATCCAACCCATTATTGACTCTAAGCACCGGTTTAGAATATAAGCAGCTTCTCGGAATTAGATGGGAAAGAAAGGTAGAGCTGGATATCATGCACATATTGGTGCCACCACAGCCCCAAATTCCTGATTACCTCTTCCAGTGGCTTCATGTAGATAATAAATAGCATGGGGAGGTAGAGATGGAAACCTGCAGAACTCCATAGTCCATGGGGTGGAGCAGGAATCCCCCAGCATTACCTTTTGGGAGTGGCCTTGTACACAGGGCTCCAACCACTGTAACACCTTTAGACCCAACTACAAGGAGCAGCCCAGTAGGATACCATGGTTGATCATATCAAAGACTGATGAGACCCAACGGAACTAGCAGGGTCACACTCACCATATCTATTTCTCAGTGGAGGTCATCAACCAAGGCAACCAAAGCAGTCTCTGTTCCAAATCCTACCTAAAACCAGATTGAAATGGGTCCAGAAAACCAGTCTCTTCCAAGGGCCCCTGGTGCTGAATGGAAGATTGGAGATATATCAGATATATCATGCCCAAGAACTTATACAATTATCAGGTAACTTATTTTTAAAATAAAAAAATTAAGTAACACAAATCCAGACTGAGAGGCAATAAATCCTTTAATCTTTACAAACAAAATAAAAATACTAAATGGCTGCACAATTTCTTCTGAGATACACGTTTAAGTATAAAATACTGGTTGTGCTTGACTTTCTTGGGGATAAAGACTGAAGATGGAAAATTTGGACGAAGTAAGGCCTCTGGGAAACTATATAAGAAACACAGGTCTTTAAATAGAGCAACAGATACTTTGATGGCTCAAGGTGGTAAAGTTGCAGAAGAAAAGGTCACGGGTAGGGATATACTGGAATATGAGGGCAGAAATTAAGAAGGGTGTGGATTGTTTTACTGAGTAAGGACAAAGGGCTTCACTGTAGCCCTTGATTTTTTTCTCATGCTCTCTTTTTTACTCTTAAGTTTGAACAGTTGACAGCACAAGAATAATATAGACCGTGTCTGTTGTGCCTTCACATGCATGCCTAACCACATAAAACAGGCACTTATTGATAACCAGACCAGGTCAGTGTTTTGATGGGAGATTTCCTGGGATTCCTATAAAAGCCATCGAGTTCTATGCTGGAAGAGAGGATTACTAATGCAATAAATCTAGAACAATATAAGGACCTGTATGTTCATATATCTGTTAGTAGCAGATATAATTCATCAGAAAATAAAGGTGGGCATTTGAGAATTGATCACCAGCTTTAGTATGATTGTGGGCATTGCGATGACAAAAATGCCCCCCCCCAAAAAAAAATGAATAAGAAAACCCTGGCCTACATTATTTCTAGGCTGGATCTTTACCTTCATCATTCTACCAGAAAAGTTGCTTCTGCAGTTCATCAGTTCTGCCTATTTATTATTTATATCCAATATATATATAATAAACTATATATATAAACTATAGCCATGCCTTCCTAGAACATGAGTCAAGCACAAGGAATTCTAGAAATCTTCTAGGATGGTCAATACAAATCAGAGAATTCCACCTCTCCGGTCCAGCTTACCTCTTGCTGCTTTTCTGTTGTGATGCAAGTAGTTGGTCAGCCAGCTGACAAGGAGAAAGAAGTTTCTTCCTTACTACTTCTTTCATCTTTGACTGTAGTTCTCAGGGTGTCAGACATTTGCAAGTACTTGGGTCTACATGTCCTAGTAGGTATGTGGCAAGGAGCTCAAAAGGTAAGAAAGTAGGAGAATCTTTCTTCTACTTACCTGGCCAGTTGGCTTGCCAGTGTACTACATACTATTCCATTGTGCTGCAACAACAGAGCAGTAGGAAAATTAGGTTGCAGCTTCAAAAACTCGATGTTGGTCAAAATGCATATTGTCCTAATTCCTCCCCTAGTATTCATATTTTGACTCTGGATAACCCAAGAGACGTGGCAATTTATTTGTGCACAGTTTGGTTTATCTGAGTCCGATTACAAGGGAAACTCTGAGGGCTCAGCAATTGCTAGAAACCATAGCCATCTTACATTGTACTGCAGAAACTGAAGCAAGGAAAGAATATAATTTATCAAAGCATAGAATTCTGAATACATTTAGAGAAAAAACAGAATTTACTCAGGCTGCTTCCTTTGCCATACTTCCCAAGAGTAGAGAAATAGTTATTTTATAACATCAATTCCTATAACATATAAGAAATGGGCAGTTGAAGAATACTTTCTACCATAACAAAATGAATAGTATGCAATGTTCAGGACACTGGGAAAATAGACATATGTTTTATCCATGAAAAAAGGATACTTTTAAAAAAGCCTGATAACCTCAGTTGGTCAGTCAAGTTTATTGTATGTGGCCATTGGCCATTACAAGTTAAAACATACTAAATTTTTAAAATACAAGTCCATCTTTAGATATTCACTTTCACTCTCAGAAATGCTAATTACCTTGAATTTTTAAAAAGCACACATCCATCTCCACAGATTCACAGGCAGATTCAAGAAATACAATTACGAATTACATATCAGGACATTACATTTCATTTAGCTGCTTTCACAAGAAGCACCTTTGCTCTGACTTTCCTAGCTGCAAATGCAAAAATTGCCACCTTGTTGGAAACAAAGGAGTCCACATCTAACAGCAAAAATATTAATTTATCTATGTCAGAAAAATTGTACAGTTGATCTGTTATCCTAGTCAAAGTTTACTTCTGAGTTCCGAATACAATGGGCAGACCATAACATAATGAAAAAGATCTTCCACAGAATTTCCACAAACATAAATGCATTGCTCCTGCAATATTTCTAGACTAGGAGTAAGGACTATTGTGGGAAGAAATACAACGAACTCTAGAAGGAAGCTCCAGGTGAGTGTCCCGACTGTGGCTGGTGGGGCGGCAGAGGGAAGGGGAAAATAGAGGGAGGCAAGCCATGTTTCTTTCCTTCTGCTTAGCTATAATGCAGGGCTGTCTCAAGTCATTTTGCTGCCTCCAGTGGGTAGTATGGGAGGACAGCCTCATGGTAACAGGTATGGTTCCCTCCACCCCTGACTCATGTTGATTTGGGGCTATGCAGTGGCAGCTAAGGTAGAAAACCACCTCCTTCTATGCCATGTCTTCTGGGTTCCAAGGGTCTGGAAAGTGGTTCCATAGCCAGTTACAGGGTTACCAACTCTGGGTTGGGAAATACCTGTAGATTTGAGGGGAAGAGCCTGGGGAGGGCAGGGGTGGGTAGGGACTTCAGCAGGGTATAATGCCATAAAGTCCACTGCCCAAAGCAGCCATTGTCTCCAGGAAAACTGATCTTGGTCATCTGGACATCAGTTGTAATAGCTGGAAATCTCCAGGTGCCGCCTGGAGGTCGGCTTATGTTCATTTGGGGCTATGCAATGGCAGCTAAAGTAGAAAACCACCTCCTCCTATGCCATCTCTTCTGGGTTCCAAGAGTCTGGAAAATCGTTCCATAGCCAGTTACAGGGCTGCCAACTCTGGGTTGGGAAATACCTGTAGGTTTGAGGGGCAGACCCTAGGGAGGGAAGGGCTGGGGAGGGACCTCAGCAGATTATAATGCCATAGAGTCCACTGCCCAAAGCAGCCATTGTCTCCAGGAGAACTGATCTTGGTCATCTGGACATCAGTTTTAATAGCTGGAGATATTCAGGTGCTGCCTGGAGGTTGGGTTATGTTAATTTGAGGCTATGCAGTGGCAGCTAAGGTAGAAAAGCACATCCTCCTATGCCATGTTTTTGGGGTTCCAATGGTCTGGAAAGTGGTTCCATAGCCAATTACACGGTTGCCAAATTTGGGTTAGGAAATACCTGTAGATTTGAGGGGTAGAGCCTGGGGAGGGCAGGGTTTGGGATGTGGAGGGACTTCAGCAGGGTATAATGCAATAAAGTCCACTGCCCAAAGCAGCCATTGTCTCCAGGAGAACTGATCTTGGTCATCTGGACATCAGTTGTAATAGCTGGGAAATTTTCTGTAGGGGAAATGATGTGCTGTGGCTGGGGAACACAGTGATTTCTGGGAGATCTCCAGGCCCCACAGGAAGACTGGGTTATTTATTTTACCTCAGGACACATTCAGTGACTCCCACAGCAACAGCAAACTGTTTAGAATGTTAGAAGCAAAGGCCAATCAGGCCACATATGCAAATGACCTCTGTGTTCCAACTGGCTATTGGGGGGAGAGAAACAGCAAACTGTTTAGAATATTGGAGGCGAGACTCAGGCAACGCAGCCAGTGGATAGGGAAAGTTTTTGAGTGACAGATCATGGAGCCAAAGGCTGTGGGCGCCGTGTGGAAAGTCCAGAAGAGTCCATTACCAAAACAGAATTATATATAAAGAGATATATCATCCAGTGAGTAGTTCTGTTGGCATAGCTTGAAACTGTAATGTTGTAAACATTATTCTAAGATTGTGTGCCGTGATTGTGTTGCAATATGAAGCCCTTAAATCAGAGCTGTGAAACCTATGGCCCACGGGCTGGAACCAGCCTGGCCAGGCCTTTAATCTGTCCTGGGAGGGAGCTCTCTTCTCTCCTCCCCTCCCCTTCCCAACCTCGCTGTTCTGAGCTTGAGCTGCCTTGGAGTATAAAGAGCAGAGGGTGGGGCTGCCTCTGAGAACAGGAAGCAGAGGGTGGGGCTGCCAACGTTCCCAGCCATCACTTCCAATCTCCGTAGTTTTATTCACAGGTAGAGCTGGGGGGGGGGTCTTCTGCTGTGATCCTAGTACTTCTTTTTTTGTTTTAAAACTTGTTTTACAAAATTTCACTATTCCCCCACCTTTCCAATTTAGACACATTTTAAGGGCATGGGGGGAAGGTTTCAGACCAGCCAGGGTTAAAAGATAGAGTTTTGCAAACTTAAAGGATTCCAGTTTTACAGACAAATATTAGTTTTAACACATCCACCCTCCTAATGTGAAGCTCCAAAAGAATAATAGCAGAACAAGTGCTGAAGAGGGCACCCAAAATTATTATCTCAAACCACCCCGTAAAAAAAGAAGAGGAGGAGGAGGAGATTGTATTTATACCCTGACCTCCTGTAATGTATCAGGACCCAACCGCATGTTCAGCTTGGGCACCACGCGGTCAAGCACAAATGTCGAGCTTCACTCCGACAGACAATGGATGATACAGATCCTAGCCCACACCAATCAGAGGGCTAGGCTCCGGGCTGAGAGCCTGTGGGACTCTCAGCCACTAGTTTGGACCTATTGGGAAGTGGGGGGGGGTGTTTGGGGTGGTGGATTCATGGGGGATATACGCCAGCCGGCGAGCCAGCTTAAGTTGTCTTGTTCTACACCAAATAAAGTACGCTAAGTTGAAATCACTCGTCTGTCTGCGTACTTTTCACCTTCACTACCCAAAGGTGTCTCAGTGCGGCTTAGAAACTCCTTTTCCTTCCCCTCCCCACAACAGACACCCTGTGAGGTAGGTGGGGCTGAGAGAGCTCTGACAGAAACTGCTCTTTTTCAAGAACAGCTCTTACCAGAGCTATGGCTTGCCCAAGGTCATCCAGCAGGTGCAAGTGGAGGAGTGGGGAATCAAACCCGGTTCTCCCAGATTAGAGTCTGTGCACTTATCCACTACACCAAACTGGCTCTCCCCTGAGACCCTGGAGAGCCACTACTACTCTGAGTAGACCGGGGGGGGTGAAGCTTGCAATGCTCAGCCATTTCATGTTTGTCCCTTGGATCCTAGGCTCAGACCATTTATATTTGCAGTTTATATATGGTTGGGGGGGGGGGTTTGGGACTAACCACAGTTAAAATAAACTAAAATAAAATCTAAAAACTCAAGGAACTTCAGTTTTGCAGAGAAATATTAGTTTTAATACACACACCCTCCTAATATGGGGCTCCAATGGAATAGCTGCTATAATATCTTTTACTGTGTTCGTCTGTGTCCTTTATAAAGTTTATATTTCTGCTACCTGGCATTTTATGACACACATGGCCTGATGAAGTCCAATTTATGTCAAATCCAGCCCTCATAATAAATGAGTTTGACACCCCTGCCTTAAGTGGTCTTTCTTTATAGCTTTATACCATGGAGCAGATTTTGTCTGGTTGATTAACAAGTTGTTGATTAAGGCATCTCCATTGTATACACAGTCCCTCAAATCATAATTATTCCCTAATGGTCAAAGTAAATTGTCTGGGACTGTATAGCAAGAAATAATATAGTTTAAAAAGTCAGCGTGAATTTTGTCCTTACTTAGTAACAAACAAAAGCTTGTTTTACTAAAAGAATCGGTTTTTGACAGGTGATATTTCTTCAATGATTTTAAAGCTGCCACATGGGCACGAGCTCTAATTGAGGAGAGACCAAGCTCCACCTGCAGTAAAGCCACTGACGACCCCTTTAGTAGTACCAAAAAGGGGGAGACGGTAGCTCTCACCCAGCTTGCCCCACCTGGTTTCTCGGTCCTTCACCAATCACGGACTAGGGGGTGGGGGGTGGAGTGGCTATTTTCATTCGGGAGGCTTACTCGGCTGTGCTCCCGGCTGTGGAGATCGTGGGCGCAGAGTGTGTCGGTGTGATGCTGGAGGCTGAGGAGAGTTTGACAATTTGGTTGGTGTACCGACCGCCTAACGCAATGGCCAATAGCCTGCCGTCCCTGCTGGAGGCCATATCAGGCTGGGCGTTGGAGCTCCCTTGGCTGATTGTCTTGGGTGATTTCAATGTCCATGCCGAGGATGTGGCCTCCAGCCGGGCTATGGACCTAGTGTTATCCATGGCAGCACTGGGACTCTCTCAACTTGTTACGACCCCCACGCACCGGGCTGGCCACATGTTCGATTTGATCTTCGCGGCTGGGGTGATGGTGGACTGGATCACTTCGCACGCAGTGCCATAGTCGGACCACCAGGCCCTGAAGGCCCATCTGAATGTTCCCCCCCAACCCTGTTTAGGCGGCGAGCAGAGTTTTGCTCGCCCGCACTGCCAAATGGACCCTCTGCGGCTCCAGATGGCTGTGCGGAATTTGAGGCCCCCTGGCGGTTCATTGGATGAGCTGGTGGAGGACTGGCATGACCGGCTCTCCTCAGCCATCAACGAGATCGCTCCCAGGCATCCTCTCCGCACTCGTTCTAGGCAAGCACCCTGGTATACAAAGGAGCTGCATTAGCTGAAGCGAGAACTGAGATGACTAGAGAGACGGTGGCGTCGTGCTCACAACGAGGCATCAAGAACATCCTATAGGATGCTTATGAGATCCTATGAGATGGCAGTCATGGCTGCAAAGAGAGATTTCTATGCAACCATGATTGCATCTGCTAGCTCATGCCCAGTCCAATTATTTAGTACAATTCAGTCTTTGACAGCTCTGCCACAGGGCAGGCAAAATGCTAGGGAATTGGACATTGGCTGTGAGGCTTTTGTGAGCTACTTCACAGAGAAAGTCTTGGTGCTCTGCCGTGACCTCCCTGCCACAATTGATACAGTGAGCGAACTTGAGGCCCCTTGCACGTCTTTGGTGCCAGGTTTAGTGAGTTTTAGCCCATCTTGGAATTCATGTTCTAAGTGAATTTTTGGAGCACCCATATTTTAGTGAATCGTATCATACTGTATTTTATGCTGTTCTTTATATTGTTTTGTTGTTTTAACCTTGGCATTTATGCCTCTTTGTGAGTCGTCCTGAGCCTTTGGGAAGGGCGGGATATAAATCCAATAAATAAATAAATCTCAAAAAAAGGTTTTGAATTACCTCCAGACTAGTGAGTGTTTGTTCCTTCCATCCCCAGAGTTCGATGCCATATAATAGATGGGAAAAAAACTTTGCTGACAAAAAGTTTAAGGGCCAGAGCTATTAGGAAGCCTCCCTTGGTGTAGTAGAACCTCAATATCACTCCAATGATCTTAGATGCTGAGAATTTTATGGACGTCATATAGGCATTTCAATTCAGGGTTTCACTAAATATTATGCCAAAATATTTATAGATTTTGCACTGTCCTATTGGGGTACCATGTATACTCCAAGAGAACTTTTGGGCCTCTTCCAGAAAACCATTTCTTTCATTTTCATATAATTGATGGTAAGCTTCTCTTCTCTACAGTAATCCCCCAGGGTATCCAAAAGCCTCTAGTCTTCACTGTACTTTTCTCATTCTGTTTGGAATGGGGATCCTTAAATTATTAATGTGACTCCTTTAAGTATTAGAAATGATAAATCTTTAGGAAAAACAATTTTTCATTTGCACACCAATGCGGTTTTCTTTTATAACTTGCAACTCTTTAATAATATTCAGTTCCTGAAATTGTCTTAGTTTATCTGTCCCTTATATATAAAGCCATAGTCGCCTCCAACGTTCAATGCGCACCAACAGTGTTTGGACGCACGAACTGTTGCTAAAAACCTTCCCCAGCTTCGCCTATCCATTGGCTGTGTCGCCTAAGTCCCACCCCAGAACACGGACACCGCAGCCCTGCCTCTGCGCCCGGTCCCCTCAGAAGACAGACTATTGCCGACAGGGTGAGTGGAGCCTTCGGGGGAGCAGTTGAAGGGCGGCAACTGCACTGGCCACTGCAGGCCCGTTTTCGCTGCTACCCCCAACATTCGCAGCCCTTTGGGGGAGCAGTTGAAGGGCGGCAGTGCTGAGCCGACCGCTGCGGACCCATTTTTGGCGCCCTCCTTTCACGACCTTCGTGGGGAGCAGTTGAAGGGCAGTGGCGGCGACACTGAGCCGGCCACCGCACTCCCGTTTGCTGCCTTCAAAGGTTGTCGGGGGTAGGAATTGAAAGGTGGCCTCGGTGGCAGTGGTGCTCAACCGGCCACCGCAGGCCCGTTTGTGTCGTTTCCCCACCACCACCACCCACTTAGCAACCCAATGGGGGGAGCAGTTGAAGGGCGGCGGCGGCGCTGGAACAGGCGCCACAGGCCCATTCGCACTGTTTCTCCCTGCCGCCTTCACAGGCCTTCGGGGGGGAACAGTTGACAGGCAGCCTCAGTGGCGGCAGCGCTGAACCAGCAGCTGCATGCCCATTTGTGCTGCTTCCACCCCCACACACACAAACTTCGTGGGCCAACGGGGGGAGCAGTTGAAGGCCAGCCTCGGCGGCGGTGCTCAACTGGCCGTCACAGCTCCATTTGCACTGTTACCTCCGGCTTCGCAGGCCGTCAGGGGGAACAGCTGAAGGGCGGTGGCAGCAGGGTCAGCGCTAAGCCGACCGACCAAGACCCATTTTCGGCACTCCCCACCCACCCTAGCCGGCAATGCAGCCTCTGGGGGGAGCAGGTGAACATTCCAGTCACATCTTTGAGACCAAGTTTTTAGGCAGCTGCACACTCCACCCCCTCTGTGAGGGAGAATCTGCACATTTCAACCCCCCCCCCCAAAAAAAAACACACTCCAGTGCCCCCTTTCAGACCACATTTCCTTCAGGTACATGTTCACCCTCCTTTGCGACTGCAGATCTCCATTCCCCCCCCTTTTAGAGACTCAAAACAGTCCAGTGGGACCTTAAAGACCAGGTTTTATTCACGTACACGCTCACCCTCTCTGGGGCTACTCTTTTTCCCCCAATCCCCAGAGCCTTCCAGCAATGTGGGAGATATCACCTTGCACCGCTTCTCCCGCCCACACAGCTAGCCAGATGGATGGGATAAGCTCTCCCAGGCCCCCCCCCCACTGCTTCTCCCACCCACCCAGCTAGCCAGACGGGCAAGAGAGGCTTTCGCCGGCCGCCACCCACGCCTCCTTCTCCCTTCTACTTTCCTTCCTTTCTCTCTCTCTCTCTCTTCCTCCTTCCTTTCTTCCTACCTTTCTCTCTCTCTCTCTCTCTCTTTCTCTCTCTCCCCTCTTCATTTCTTTCTTTCTTTCCTTCCTTCCTTCCTAACACCCGCCCACCCACCCTACCTTTCTAGGCCCATTGTTTTCAGCCACAATGGGCTTTGCTCCCTAGTTCCTGTTTCAGCGCCGCCACCGCCCTTCAACTGCTCCCCCCGTTGGGTTGCTAAGTGGGTGGTGGTGGGGGGGAAACGGCACAAACGGGCCTGCGGTGGCCGGTTGAGTGCCACCGCCACCGAGGCCGCCTTTCAATTGCTACCCCCGACAACCTTTGAAGGCAGCAAACAGGAGTGTGGCGGCCGGCTCAGTGTCGCCGCCACCGCCCTTCAACTGCTCCCCCCGAAGGTCGTGAAAGGGAGGGTGCCAATTTATATAGCTTTCTCCAGCAGAGGAGCCATATAACTTGGAGGAAGGCTTCAGACTTCAGCCAAAAGAGAAGTATAAATATTTTAAAATTATGTAAATAAACTCTGTTTGGTGGAGTGATAGGATAGGATAGGATTAACCATGCTCACTTGCACACATAGTTCTGTTTCATTTAGAAAAACCACAAATCATTTCCACAGGACACAAATATATATGCTTTTCACATTACTTTTATATTCCAGATGGTATCAGTTTTGGGGGAAGCTCTGACTAAAGCAATACAGGGATGGACCTTTCACACAGCAAATTACCTTCCGTTAATGGCCTGTTTCTGAAGCGTGCTGCTCCCTCTTCTAACCCTGCTTGTGCATGTGATATTCTTCAGCTGTTAGTGGGGAGTGCTGAGACACTAAAAAAAACACAGCAATTCGTTGCTGTAGTGATCCCATAAACAACACTGGCCCCAGCCTCATTTGCAATTCCCTCTCCCTGAGCAGATGCAGTTGTTTCCCCCACTCTCAGAGAA
Source organism: Gekko japonicus (assembly GCF_001447785.1). Classification (NCBI taxonomy): domain Eukaryota; kingdom Metazoa; phylum Chordata; class Lepidosauria; order Squamata; family Gekkonidae; genus Gekko; species Gekko japonicus. The sequence continues at coordinate 261,881 of NW_015164677.1, forward strand.
ATAACAAAGTTTGAATCCAGTGGCACCTTTGAGACCTACAACATTTTATTCAAAGTGTAAACTTTTCTGTGCAAAACACACTTCTTCAGACAAAACTGGAATAAAATCTCAAAAGTTAGTTACAGAAAAAAGAAGGTGGGGTAAGCTGTTAGGAGAGGTCACTCAGAGCCTAGATGCATATGCAGAGCTGGAACTCAAACTTTGTTCTACTTCTAGACAACATGGCTACCCACCTGAATCTACCTCAGAGATGGGGGGGCAGGCCTTGGGATAAAGTGGAATTTTTCCTCTTCTTTGCATCGCTGTGCTGCAATCGGGGGCTCAGGGAGGGGAAATTGCAAATGAGGCTAAGGACAGGGTTGTTTATGAAATCACTATGGCGATGAATTGCTGTTTGCCCACCCACCCCTTGAATGCAACACATACACAAGTCATGGGTTAAACTAGGAATTTATTTATCCATAAGCTGATCTGCCTCAATTATATCAATTAAGGACGGATTGCCTTGTGCCTGCAAAGCAGGCTTCCTTAGGGCAAACCCACCCCAACTGAGAGCCAGGTCCAGACTCCTTCTGTACCCGCTCGTCACAGCCCACATGTCAAATATGTAGAGGAGATGTGGGAACATATTCCAGCCCACGACTGCTAAGCCTTAGGGCTTGTCATATGCTCCCCCAACCCCAAAGAGCCCCTCCCAGACTGCTAAGCCCCTAGGTACCCAGTTTGAGGACCCCTCCTATCGTTGATATCTCAGGGTGCTTGCCAACACGAATAAACCCCCTCAACCCACGCTTTCCCACATTCCCAGAAAGGGCCTAACCAGGTTACCAGGCCTATTTATGCCATGGTCTCCTGGACCATGTGAAGCAGGTGAACCCCCCCCCCCCGGCCAATCAGGGGAAGCCCAAAAAATTCCTGCTCTGCCACACATCCAGCAACTGGCTAATCCCATTTGAGGCACTCCAAAGTCCCTTTGAAGCACTCCAAAGGGATCTGTCAAGGATGGGTGAGTGGGTGTCAAAGTGGTAAATGGGGTTCAATGTGTCCAAGTGCAAAGTGATGCACATTGGAGCCAAAAATCCTAAATATAAATACACATTGATGGGGTCTGAACTGGCAGAGACTGACCAAGAGAGAGATCTTGGAGTCGTAGTAGATAACTCACTGAAAATATCTAGACAGTGTGCGACTGCAATAAAAAAGGCCTACGATATGTTGGGGATTATTAGGAAGCGAATTGAAAACAAGTCAGCCAGTATCATAATGCCCCTGTATAAATCAATGGTGCGACTTCATTTGGAGTACTGTGTACAGTTCTGGTCACCACACCTCAAAAAGGAAAAAGTGCAGAAAAGGGCAACTAGAATGATAAAAAGGTTGGAACACTTTCCCTATGAAGAAAGGTTAAAACGCTTGGGGCTCTTCAGCTTGGAGAAATGACGCCTGAGGGGTGACATGATCATGGTTTATAAGATTATGAATGTGAAAAGTATCGGCGTTTCAGGTACAGCATAGTGAATTCAGCTCTCATGTATTAATTTCATCAGAAGAAACAAAGATAACTTAGTCGGCGTGAGCCCGGCTTATATTGATGCACACACTCACACCCAACACACACCCACTTCCCATGATAGGTTCTATATACAGAGCCCTGGTAATGATAGGTTCTCTTCAGGATCCTAGCGCTCCCATTGATTCTTGCTAGGATCCACGGGGGCTATTGTTCTAGACACGAAGGGCCATGAATCCTGTAGACTGCATGGCCTGGTGCACGCGGTCATGGCCATTTTAATACATAACAGAATGGGATAGAGCAGGTTGAGGAAGAAGTACTTTTCTCCCTTTCTCACAATACAAGAACTCGTGGGCACTCAATGAAATTACTGAGTAGTCAGGTTAGAATGGATAAAAGGAAGTACTTCTTGAACCAACGATTGATTAACACATGGAATTCACTGCCACAGGAGGTTGTGGCGGCTACAGGCATGGACCCCAGAGAGCACTATGGTCTGGGTCTCAAAATTGGTTGACCCTCCCTGTCCCGAGGGAGGCCAGGCTAGCTGCTACTAGGGCCGGGGCCTTTTTGGTGGCGGCCCTACCTGGTGGAACGAGCTCCCGGAGGAGATCAGGGCCCTGCGGGACCTTTCACAGTTGCAAGACGGAGCTCTTCTGCCAGGCATATAATTAGGGGCCGCCGCCGTCTTAGTGCACGGCCCATAATGTTGAGATCAGCAGCTGCCTCGAATAACATCGAATAACATCGAATAACACCAAATAACATCAATGCACTTTATATGAACACATCTCATTGGTTTATCTTATCTGCTGCCAGTACTTTGTAATATTTGTAATGTATTATTTTAATTGTCGTGTTTTAATCTTGTACTATTTATGCTTTTATCTTGTATGTAGTATTGTTGCTGGAAGCCGCCCTGAGCCTGCTTTGCGGGAGGGCGGGGTATAAATTTGATTATAAATAAATAAAAATAAAAAGTGGCCTGGCCCCACTGCTGGACCTCCTGAGGGCACCTGGTATGTTTGGCCACTGAATAGCCACGGGCGGGTGGGTGGGGAATGGCTGCTGACCTCAACCTTGTCCAGCCACTTGTCCCTGATAGGCCAGCACTCCTGTGCTGGCTCCTAATAGGCTCCTCAAACCTTGTGGTTTCCTTCGAGTATGTGGGGGGGGGGAGTTTGCACTTGCTCATGTGCAAGCACCGGTCTTTTTAAAAGCCTTCAAAAAAAACCAACAACACCAACAGCTGAAGAAGATCGCGCACAGGAGCATGATGAGAAGAGGAAGTGGCATTACAGGAAGCACTCCAGGGGGCATTTTACAGAGCACCCCATAGCAATTCAGAAGTGGAAGACAGAATTGAAAATGGAATAAAGCACTGTTCAACGAGAACACCTCAGGCACACCTCCTGAAAGGGACACAAGCAGGATTGCCTGAAAAGGTAAATATAATCCACCAGCAGCCAGAAATATTCCATTAGTAACCAGTTCCTGAAGCAGAATACATAGGCTGTCTGAAAAACTTCATAATCTATTGGTTATGGTATAAAGGTATAGCATATGCCAGATTTTAAATATAATGTTAAAATTATGCCTAAATAATTTTAGAAACTGTAAAGGATTTAAGTAATGTAAACCATTAGCGCTTCATTAACAAAATCATGTGCTGACAAATTATTTTGAATCAGTTTTCAAGTTTTCAAGTCTTATCAAAACTAAGCATAGAGACTATCAAATTCATTCTAGTAAAGCAACGAAGCACTTATGAAAACTGTTTACATGATGCTATTTACATTCTTAGCTCAAAAGCAAAGTACACGCTCTGAGCAATATTGCCTAACGATTTCTGGGATAACATATTATTTTTGATGTTACATTAAACTGACAGTTTCTTAGATGTGAAAAAGGAGGTTGAATTAATGCATTATGAATTATAATCAAAAGGGTTTGTCACTGTGCTAGCACTGGCTCACCATACCATGTATACAAACAAAAAATGAATGTTTGAGGCTTCCCTAGCAGGTGAATTTTGTAAGTAATTATAAATGAATGCCAAAGGCAAATTAGGATTGTTAGGACACTCAGAGACACTGTATAACAGAGCAAGTTATCAGTTGGAGAAGAGAGTTTTGATTTGAACTGAGTTACTATTTCAGCTTTTGATTAATTTTGCAGTATATTTTCATCATCTAACTTTTAAAGTTATACCTGATTGAATTATCTCAGAGAGTCCAATAACCTAAGATTGAAGAAAAGGCCTCATGATAAATTGATATAGACTTCTCCTTAGGGTACATAATTCGATAAAAACCATGTCCATCATAGCTGACATCAGAATTTAGAAAAAAGGCTATCATCTGTTACAATCGGATATATTACCAGTAAAGGGTAAAAATGAAGTATTGCAAAATTTACAGTGCAATCCTATGTAGAGTTACTTCACTCTAAGGTCAATCGCTTTAGACTGGAGTAGTTCTGTATAGGACTGCACTGTTAGTTACTCATCCATGGAAGTATATTTACTGGGGGGGGGGATATTTAAAAGTTAGTAATTTGTAACTGTAGCAGTAGATAATAATTTTGCCAAACTGAGAATCACAAGGGGAGCCCTGTGAACATGTTTCATGAATGCATCACTCTTTACCTGTATATTCTTCCCTAACAGATTGGGGAGTTCTGGCCACACTCATTCCCCGAGAAGAACCCTGGAACTTCAGGGATGCTTCAGTGATGCCTGTCCAAGCACAGTTAGAATTATGAGTCACTGCATTCCCAGCCGGGTCCCTTAGTGTCTCCCCTATTGCCTCATATCTATCTTTAAAGCAGTTGCTAATTAATAAAGAAGAAAAGAGAAAAAGAATTGTGAGAAATCCTAATCATGGATCTGACATATCATATCTAGTTTGATGATAGCCCTCTGCATATTTGTGTAATTTATTCATTTGTGTAATTTATTCATGCGAAACAGGAGTCTGTCAGCCATGCGTTTGGAGAGTACAATATGTATCATTGCCATATCATAAGAACATAAGAACATAAGAGATGCCAATGTTGGATCAGGCCAAAGGCCCATCCAGTCCAACACTCTGTGTCACACAGTGGCCAGAAATACCAGTGCCATCAGGAGGTCCAGCAGTGGGACCAGGACATTTGAAGCCCTCCCACTGTTGACCCCCCCCCAAGCACCAAGAAGACAGAGCATTACTTGCCCCAGAGCCCCAGCTATACCTTGTGGCTAATAGCCACTGATGGACCTCTGCTCCATATGCTTATCTAATTCCCTTTTGAAGCCGTCCATGCTTGTAGCACCCACCACTTCCTGTGGCAGTGAATTCCATGTGTTAATCACTCTTTGGGTGAAGAAGTACTTCCTTTTATCCGTTCTAACCCGACCGCTCTGCAGTTTCATGGAGTGCCCACGAGTTCTTGTATTGTGAGAAAGGGAGAAAAGTACCTCTTTCTTTACCTGCTCTTTCCCATGCATAATCTTATAAACCTCGATCATGTCACCCCTCAGTCGTCTTTTCTCCAAGCTAAAGAGCCCTAAGCGCTTTAACCTTTCCTCATAGGGAAAGTGTTCCAACCCTTTTATCATTCGAGTTGCCCTTTTCTGCACTTTTTCCAAAGCTATAATATCCTTTTTAAGGTGTGGTGCCCAGAACTGCACACAGTATTCCAAATGAGGTCTCACCATTGATTTATATAGGGGCATTATTATATTGGCTGATCTGTTTTCAATACCCTTCCTAATAATCCCCAGCATAGCATTGGCCTTCTTTATTGCAGTCACACACTGTCTCGACATTTTCAGTGAGTTATCCACTACAACTCCAAGATCTCTCTCTTGATCAGTCTCTGCCAGTTCAGACCCCATCAATGTGTATTTATATTTAGGATTTTTGGCTCCAATGTGCATCACCTTGCACTTGGCCACATTGAACCCCATTTGCCATGTTGACGCCCACTCGCCCATCCTTGACAGATCCCCTTGGAGTGCCTCACAATCCTCACTGGTTTTCACCACCCTGAACAACTTTGTATCATCCGCAAATTTAGCCACTTCACTGCTTACTCCCATCTCCAAATCATTAATGAACAAGTTAAAAAGCAGTGGACCAAGTACTGATCCCTGCGGTACCCCACTGCTTACCACCCTCCACTGAGAAAATTGCCCACCTACACTCACTCTCTGTTTTCTATGAACTAGCCAGTTTTTGATCCATAAAAGGACTTGTCCTTCTATCCCATTATTTTTGAGCTTACTTAGGAGCCTTTGATGAGGAACTTTATCAAAAGCTTTCTGGAAGTCAAGGTAAATAATATCTATTGGATCCCCCTTGTCCACATGTTTGTTCACCCCCCAAAGAACACTAACAGGTTAGTGAGACAAGATCTTCCCTTACAGAAACCGTGCTGAGTCTGCCTCAATAGGTTTTCTTCATCTATGTGCCTACTAATTCTTTCCTTAATAATGGTTTCCACCAATTTACCCGGTATCGACGTCAGACTGACTGGCCTGTAATTTCCCGGATCTCCTCTGGAACCCTTTTTAAAGATGGGAGTGACATTAGCTACCTTCCAATCCTCAGAAATGGAGGCAGATTTTAAGGAAAGATTACATATCTTTGTCAGGAGATCTACAAGTTCACATTTGAGTTCTTTCAGAACTCTCGGATGTATGCCATCTGGGCCTGGTGATTTTTCAGTTTTTAAGTTGTCTATCAGTTTTAGGACCTCCTCTCTCGTCACCTCAATCTGACTCAGGTCTTTCAACACCCCTCCTGAAATCAGTGGTTCTGGAATGGGCAAGCACTTCTCATCTTCCACATATCATGTGAATAGGACATGTATCTGCATGGTATAGCCACATCTCGCCCTATTGTACATATGGCATTACCCAAATGCATGGCTGGCACATGAATACAACACCAGCACAATATCTGCAAAGGGTGCTCAGTCTGTCTTTTACCTTTCTGTCTCAAATTCTCCTTTGTATCAGGGCTAATCCTCAGGATCATGCTTTGTGTTAGCTGAAAGACTGCAAATTTTTGCATGAAGTCCTTGCTGTAGAGAATCAGCCTGGCTACCAAATTATGATGCTCACCCAAGTATCAGTGGAAAAAATATGGAGACATGAAACGAAAATTTAAAGAACAATTTTCATATCCCTCAGACGTGAATAATACAGTAGACTATTTGGAAATGGAAAGGACCTATTCATAAACAAGCAAACTTCAATTACCCAAAACAATTATTCCAAAACTCCTGCATGGCCCAAAATACAGAAGGGGGGTTTAGAGCTTCTTGATGTGGGTTAGCAGCACTGCATCACAAAACAGCCAATACTTTCCTGCATCCTAATGGTTTTGTTTAACTGAAGTTGCAACACGAGAACAAAAGAGTAGAAATAATTGTAATGAGACATTATTTGCTTCACCTTACCAATTGTTGTGTCTTTTACAGTTCCATGGCTCAGAAGTAATTTAAATTGGACAATACACCATGGAATACTTATGTTTGGTTTTCTTTTACTTGTAGTAACAGATTGTAAAGTATTTGCCTGCAGCAGCCAAATTGTAGCAAATCACTTGCTGTTGGCTATACAAAATTCCCGACTTAAATGTATTCATCTGGAATCAGGTTTTATTGTTGTCACTGGAGATTACACCCTAGAAAAGATGCATAGGATTGGCCTCTAGAGAGAGAGAGAGCCGGAACATTCAATTTCAAGAGAGCTATGAAGATATTGGAGCACCTCTTCTGCTTAACTACATATGAGGATCACTTCTGAGGGTTGAAGGGATCTGTCAGGGCCTGGGTGCAGTCACAGTCAGAGTCAGTTTCAATGTCAGTCTAAAGTCAAGGTTCCAGCAGTCATGCAAGGCAAGGTTGTTCAGTCCAAAGTCAGGGTTCCAGAAGTCAGGCAAGGAAGAGTTGTTTAGTCCAAAGTCATAGCCAAGAGCAAGCAGATCCAAGTCCAAAGGTCACTTGGGGTGAAGCAGAGTCAGGAGTTGTGGTTACAGAGTTCACTGAGTGGTCATTTGTTGCATCCCCCATTGAGCAGTCTTCCTTGATTAGCTTTATAGACATCTGCTGGAAGGTCTTACTTGCAGCCAACTGCTTGGGAATAACCCTGCAGCTATTTGTCATCAGCAAGCTACTGGTGTCAGGCCAGGACATGTGCACTTTGTCTTCTCTCCTAGAGCCCCATTCTAAGCCTTCTTCTCTGGTGCTCAAAGGGTGTGAGTGAAACTGGAGGATTAGTAATGACCACCTGGGTTTCATCTGTTGGAACAAGGCTGGAAGGTGCTGGTGGCTCTGTATCAGCTGTGAACACTGACATATTCTTGCTTGCCAGCTTCTGCTGATTCAGAGTTGGCAACTTGATGGATACTCTTCTCCTGAGGGGTCCATCTCTCCTAACTGACCCATGACAGGATCTGACTCACCCTCATTGCCTTTTCTGGCTTCCTACCTGGCACCTAGAACTAAATCCTTGCTCTTATCATCCTTTTGCTTAAAACTTGTAATGTCCTTGCTCCATTATATAAATCTGCCCTCATTTCCTGTTTTATTACTGCCTGTTTCCTTTTCCCATTCCAATTTGCCATACTTATCTGCCCAGAATTGCCCCACTCTCTCAAATGTCACCTCACATTCTACCTTGCTGTCCCTGGAATCCCCACCAAGAATGCCCATAAGACTGTTTTTCTCTCTCTTTCTACAAATCGACCTTTAAATACTTTCTCCATCCCCAATAAAAGTTTTCATGTTACACATACTAACACCTGTCCCTTTATAGTCTTTCTTTCTCTCTCCCCTTCCCACTATTAAAATTTATATTCTTCAAATACTTCTGTTAAGGAATCTGTGAATTTTGCTTGGCATTCTCTTTGTTTATTTTTATTTATAATTCTGTACTATTCCGTGCGCCTTGGTGTTTAGTCATGCCAGCCACATGACCACGGAAACGTCTTCGGACAGCGCTGGCTCTTCGGCTTTGAAACGGAGATGAGCACCGCAACCCTAGAGTCGGATTCGACTGGCTTTCGAGCATGGGAAACTTTACCTTTACCTTACTAGTTTTCAGCCCAAAGGCCTAAGCTCTGTATAATAAAAACACCATAACTAATGATAATAAACTACTTTAAAATAAAATTCAAAATATGAATGCACAGATTTTCTGTTACCTAAAGTGTGAATACTTTCATGTTAACCAAAACAATCCAAATGAAAATGTTTACACAGATTTTCTAAGAATCACTGTGCAAGGAACCTGGTGAGTTTCCCTGAGGATAGAATTCCACAGGTCAGGGTTTCACCTGAATAAAAGTCTGTTGATGTGAATGGTTATGTAATTCTGTTTCATCCAAGATTCTGTCTGAACAGCTGAAGTCTACTCTATGACACTGTCCAGAAAGGGCAGATTGATCATAATCTATAATTGCCCAGCATTAGTGGTTTGAAGGAAGGATTTTTTTTCCTTTTCAGAAGTGATATTGTTGTTGTTTTTAAAGTGATGGAAAGCCCGAACCACTCCTTTCACCAGAAGTGTATTTTAATTAACCATAGACAATTGAACAGACACCCACTGGCAACTCTTTATCAGCCATGGTAGATCAGGGTTGAACAGGCATATAGCTTTTCAAGGTTGCCCCAAATCTGTTCATTTGTCCTCCATATTGCTGCCAGGACCAGCTATATTTTTTGCATTTAAACAAATAAACTATCTCTGACTATCAGGAAAACAGAAAGTGCCCTCCCTTCTTTCTAAACCTGGAAATAAAAGTATATTTATTTTGGAATTCTACTGCCTGCCCTACACATGACACAGGGAATAGACATATACTGAATCAGACCATTGGTCCATCAAAGTCAGTGGCTGTGGTCAGATGACAGGATAAGAGTGATCTGGCCCAACCTCTAATTAATCCGGGGGGGGGGGGGTTATAACAGAGAGTTTTGATCAGACATCCTGCTTTACCATGTGCTCACCCCATAGTTGATAGTTCAGATGCAGCAGCCACGGAGTGGGGCAGTTGGGCAGCTTTTTTAAAAAATTGCCTTTTCAGCATGCACAGAAGCATGTATTGGAACTCCTGGCAGGCTGGTGGCTGGTGGCAAATGGGATTGCTGGAGGAGGCTGCTGGGATGTGTAGTGCAGTGTGGGCAAAGTGTTTTTGAAACTGTGCTTTGGAAGTTTTTAAAAGAAAAACAATTTTAAGAAGCTCCTCTATTTGTGTGTGTGTGTGTGTGTGTGTGTGTGTGTGTGAGTGAAAGAGAGAGAGAGAAAGAGAGAGATCTGCAAAATGTCTGTAAAAAATAAACACACATGTGGTGCTTCATAGCCATAGTGCAAATATGCAGTTATGTGCACCTTGCTAACTGCCTCAAAAAAAAAAAAAAGCCCCAAACTGGAAGGGAACATTCAGACTTACCCAAATGGCTTGAGAGCATGATGGATTGATAAAGCTTTTGGAGATGAAGGGTGACACCAGGAAGGACCAGACTTTCCCTAGTGTCAAATAACTCTGATTCAAAGACTGGTGATAATGGGTCCTGATGACTGGGGAATGGGAGATAAATGTTGCTGTCCGATCATGCATTTTAAATCTGAAAGGGAACAGCAATGACACCGGATCAAACAGCTTGTCTGATCGCAGCCAGTGTCATTTACTCAGAGTGGCAGCAGCTCTCCAGGTCTCAGGCAGCAGTCTTTCATGTCACCTACTGACCAGTCCTTTGAACTGGAGATGCCAGGGATTGAACCAGGGACCTTATGCATGCCAAGCAGATACTCTACCACTGAGCCAGGGCCCTATAAGTGTGAACAGAATGCTTCCCTAAAGTATAATTTTGACTGAGTGGCCCAGAGGCAGCATATTTGTGTAGCTGCAGACTGCCTGTTTGGCACAATGTCTCATGGCCCCTCTTCTGGGATTACTTGCTACCCAGCTACCTTGCCCCATGCCTCACTACAATCTCTCTCCCATATTGTTATTTCTGGCTTCTTTCCTTTTTCTTGAGTGGAATAACCTATTTAGAATTGGGGGACTGGATGTAACCTGCCATCTGGTGGGCATCTAGTTTTATGAACCCAGGTAGCTTCCTTACTCTTGGCTATTTAAGTATAGATTTGGGACTTCAGTTGAAAAGTAGGCCATATTCCTAAATTCACACTGACATATGTCTCTTAACCACACACAGTAATGATAGCAGAGTTTAAAGTGGCATAGAAAATGCTGGTGGTGCTGTATAATATTAATACTGATTACATAAAAATACTGATAAAAATACTGGTAACATTCCAGATGGATAATGTTGAATATCTGATGGTTTGTGAAAGTCATAGGTTTTTTGATCTCATAATATAAGCACTGAATTGCAGACATTCAGTTCTCTCTTCATGGCGCAGAGGTCTATCAATGGTTACTAGCCATGGTGACTAAAGGGAACCTTCATATACATAAGCAGAAAACTTTGAATACCAGTGCTAGAAGGAAGCATTAAGTAAAGGCATTGACGTCTATGTGTTGTTGTTTGGCCACTGTCTGAAACAGTATGCTGGACTAGATGGACCACAGGTCTGGTTCAGAAGGCTGTACTTATGTTCTTAGGTAAAAATCCATTTAACAAAATGCAAACACTGTAAGTCACAAGTGATAAGTGTTCCTGGTATGACAGCTTTTTGCATAGGAAGCCAGCAACGCACTTCTCCTACTGGACTCTACCTCCATTTTATATCTGTCCACTTTATATTTATTTTGCATCTTATATTTTCCCCTGTTTCTTTTATATTTGCTCAGTAGAATCTTATACTGGAAGCAGTTTATGTTTTGGTTTGACTTAGCAAATCATTGGTACCCTATATGTGCCTGGAACATGCTCTCTTTCAGCTGAACTATTTTGTACAAGAATAAAAATATGATATCTCTATAGGTGTTCTGTCTCCAGATGGTGCAAACGTGGGAGCAATGTGCCTGAAACTTTGAAGGCATTCTACATGAGGAATACATTTTCCCTCAGAGAAACTAGACTGCATACATGGCAGGAGCTGGTCTAAGAAAGGAAATGGTATTTTCTTCCATGGTAATTATAGTAAGACTATAATTCTTCACACACTTTATCAAGAGTAAACTCTACTGGATTCCTTTGGGACTAGCTTCCAAGTCAATGTTCATTAAATCAGCCTGTAAATCACCTGGAAGGAAATTTTTACCAGAGTAAACTAGGACCACACAGTGTATTGGTATAAAATACTCGAGCCTTAATCTGTATTATACCCTCAGAGTAATCACAGGTTACAAGCTATTTCTTGTGCAGTTGAATTCAGTGTGAGTTCATAACACCTGAGGTGGTGAAGCAGAATTCTCTTTCCTGATAAAATACTCTTATGGGCTGATTTTCAAGTACTTACGCACAGATTAAATGTTGGGCTCTGTCACTCCCATGGTGGGAGATGGAGCACCCATACAAGTCTCAGTAATGGTGATATTAATGGGGGGAAATGCTTGAGTGGATGTATAGTAAAAAACCAATCCATCACTAAACCCCTGTGGGCCACAGCAACAAAATTTGAGATAGCTGTAAGCACAGCATATGGTCTGTATTTGAAGGGAACTGAATTATTTCTGTGGATTTCATTGGCTTTTCAAAGATAATCTTCTTGAATATTTATGCCTAGTATAGTAATTTCAGGTTCAATCCACCAAGAAAATCTCATTCATAAACCCTATGAAACAGAGCTGTTTCCAGAGTTCTACCATGGTTTTGCTCTGCTTCTGTTTGTTCCAATGAGGCCTGTGCATGAGAAGGCTCATTATGCATCAGGTACTTATGTGAAGGGCTGGTTTTATCCTAAAGTAAAGTTTTTCATAGAGTAGAAACCAAAGTGACTGATATTTTCATGGTCTGTTGTTTTCAAATGCACTAGTCAATAGTAGGGGAGATGTACCCTTTTGAAGTTTGCCTTCCAGCTGCACTGCTCAACTGACTACACCCCTATCAGTTTCCTGGGGATTTGTAAGAGCTCTCTTAAGCAAACTGATTATAGAACCCCACTGACTTCCCTGCTAGTGACCTGCAGTCAGGAATGCTGAAATATTTAAGACTGGTTTGTGGGTTTTTAAAGAATGTATTGGACATTTTATGATCCTTCATGGGAAAAAATTATTCCATTAAAAATTAAATGTTATGGAGTGACCAAAAAAAACTGAGTGGTTTACCTTTTGGAAACCTACAAAATGAATAAAAACATACCCTTAAAAACTATTAGTTTCTGTTTTGACTCTATTTATTTAATAGGGATGCTTGTGTCATTGACTTTGGGAAGAGAGAAGGAAGGATCCTCCAGGTTGTTTTTCTTAATACTGTTCCACTTCATTATTAAGCAATAATACCAAGCTGTTCACCAAGATTGCTGCTTGCAGGCTTCAACAGCTCCTGCCAAATGTGATTAATGCAGATCAAAGTGAGTTTATTCAGAAGAAGAGATTGGCAGATAACATTTATCATCCCTTTGAGAAAGAGCTGGGATTTCCAGGTTGTCATTAGTCTGGTGATAAACTTTGGAGCTGAAGGGTATTAGCCCAAGCAGAAAGGAGTTGGGAAAAACTTGCATGAGTATCATTAGCACAGAAATTCAAAGTGATTCTCTGGGAATTAGATTTGCATCTAAAAAGCTACTTTTAGTAATGAACGTTTTCCTGACAAAAGGCAAATAGGCATCCTGCTGGCAGTGGTAATAAATTAATTTTTAAATTTAGAAACAGAAGAATTGCTATCATAGGCCAAGCCAATAGACTACTTTGTTTCTCACAGGCTGATACCATTTACTTCATAGTGAATTAAAGAGTCTTTCTTATATGTGCCTGTTTTTCAGACAAGAACAGACTCTTCATAGTGCTGCATTGACACATGATGTGCATCACCACATTCAACTGAAGGGATGGGATTGCACACTAGGAACATCAAGGAACATCTTTCTTCCATTGCTTTTTTCTCAGAGACAACCTGGAGGCACATTTTTTAAAATATTTATTTATTTATTATATTTGTGAGTCTCCCAATCCCTACATTCACAGGGCTCTGGGTGATGTACAACAGTAAATAAAATACAATATAAAATACTCAGTTTATCTAGACATATATCTAGAAGAGTAAGTTCTAAATCACTTGCCTTAAGAGAATTACTAGAGTTCCCTCAGAAATTTAAACCTCCTCTGAGAACAAGGTGCTTACCCAGAGGGTCAAGGCAACTGGAGTTCCTAGAATGGAGCTACCAGCATCTTTTTTTTCCTTTTTGTGGTATGCTATAATCCCAAACTGCATAGGGCACCATGTACCTGCCACGGTTAAAAAAGTTGGAGGAGGGGTTAATTCTGTCTTATTTTCCTAGTGTGAAATGGCCCCACATAGAGGTATTTGAACTGTTGGAGGTACTGATATGCACATGTTACTTACAGAAAAGAGTCACCGAGAGCTCCATTCATGGAAATTTCAGGATTGTGTCTAGCTGGATACACAGCGAAGGCTTCCTATTGGTTACTTTTGTGATCTGTTGCTTATGGGCTTACCACCTTCCAATCAACCTGCAAGGGCAGGTAATTTTTAATCCACACCTCTGCGTCAGGTGATGCACAGGAGAAGAAGGAGAGGAGGAGATTGGATTTATACCCCGTCCTTCACTATCCAAAGGAGTCTCAGAGTGGCTTACAAACTCTTTTCCTCTCCCCAAAACAGACACCCTGTGAGGTAGGTGGGGCTGAGAGAACTCTTTCCAGAACTGTCCTTGAGAGAACAGCTCTGACAGAACTATGCCTTGCCCAAGGTCATCCAGCAGCTGCAAGTAATAGAGTGGGGAATCAAACTCGGTTTTCCTAGATTAGAGTCCATGCACTTAACCATTACACTACTTAACCACTATTTATCTGCTACTAAAAAAAATCCCAACAGAAACATGATGTAGACATAAAACAAAGTCTGACTGGCACCTTTAAGACCAGGAAGGTTTAATTCTGTATATAAGCATTTGTGTGCATGCACACTTCATCAGATACCACCCATGAAAGCTTATATTAAACTTTGTTGGTCTTAAAGGTGCCACTGGACTAAAACTGTGTTCTATTGCTTCAGACCTATATGGATACCCACCTGAGTCTATGATGTAGCCAGTTATTGCCCTGTATCTAATATGTCCTTCCTAGGCAAATTGGTTGAGAGAGCAATAACAGACCAACTCCAGGTCTTCTTGAGTAACTCATCTGTTCTAGACCCTTTTCAGTCTGGATTCAGACCAGGCTATGGGATAGAGACAGCTCTACTGGTTTTAACTGATGACCATTGTCTAAATGTAGACAAAGGTCAGGCTTCCTTGTTGGTCCTACTGGCCTTATCTGCTGCCTTCGACACAGAGCACCATACCATCTTGCTGAGGCACCTGGAGCCAGAAGTAGGCATCAGGGACTCTATTAGACTGGTTCAAATCATTCTTCAAGGACTATACACAAAGAATTGCCATTAGAGAACATTTACCATCAGTGTAGGACCTATCCTGTGGGGTTCCACAGAGCACAATCCTACCACCCATGCTCTTCAGTCTTTATGTAAAGCCCACAGGCCAAATCATGTGTAGTTGGCTGTCATCAATATGCAGACTATATGCAGCTATATTTGGCTCCTCACTGGCTGCAGAGCTGACAGCGGCTGTGGGCAGGGGCTGCTTTGCCTCCTTCGGGGCAATATATCTTTATCCAAATCTCCTGGTGATGCCATAAAGGTCCTAAATTACTGCTTGGCTGCTGTGCTTAAATAGGTAAGAGTAAACAACTGGAAACTAAACCCTGGAAAGACAGAAGAAATGCTAGTTGGAAGTCAAGGGTCTTGAAGGACATTATGCTCCCCACTTTCAGTGAATTCAACTGACCCTTGCTGACTCAGTTAAGAGCCTCAGGGTTAGACCAGACCCAATATTATTGCTGGAGAAGCAAGAATGCAGCTGAAAAAAGGCTTTCTTCCAACTCAGCCTAGTTTGAAAAATGGCCTCTTACCTTGATATGGTTGATCTTTCCACCTGGATCCATACCATAATGACACCAAGACTAAACAACTGTCACACACTGTTTGAGAGGGTCTCCCCTCAAAATCAGTTAGGAAACTCCAGTTGGTACAGAATGCTGCAGCTCAGCTATTATGGAGAGCTAGATGGAGTCAGCGTATTACTCCCATTCTGCAGGCACTCCACTGGCTGCCATCAGTTACTGGGCTCAATTTAAAGTATTGGCTGTCACATACAAAGTCCTTCATAGCCTTGGGGTGCCTTCAGATGGACAGATAATCCCACCATTATGCCAGCTCAAATTTGAACCCAATCTTTCTAATCCATCCTCGCATGACCAGACATCCCCCGGGGGAATCGCCTTACTATGTGCTGCTTCCACTGTAGATTGTCTAGACAGCGTCCACTGAAGGAGGTGCGCATGGTGGGATTTTAAAAAACAACAACTTTTTGTGCATGTGCATAGGCATGATATCGTGGTCTTGTTTATCCACGCATGCGCAGAATCAAGATTTTTTTTAAAATGGCGCCTGTTTGGGATTGTCTGACCATCCCGAACAGGTGCCATTTTTAATTGCACGCTGGAACGATCAGATGGGGGAAAGTCCACGAGTGGCCCGTTGGAACCGAAAACTCCAGATTTAAAGTAGTATCTTTTTAGTATGGCTCCGAGGCGTGGCAAAATGGGATGCTCATGGAAGACGGACGTTTCCCAGTTGTTGATGTCTGGACATTACATTTAAATCCATGAGGCACCCATGCCTTGCACAGATCTAAAGAGCTGTCTAAACTAATCCTTTTGATTGTATTGACTCAATCTGTGTAATCTGCCTTGAGCCTCAGTGAGAAAGCCAAACTATTAATAATCATAGAATGTTAGAGTTGGAAGGGACCTTGCAGGTAATCTAGTCCAACCCCCTGCACTCTGCAGGAGCATAGCTGAAAGATAGCCCTACAACATACCCAAAAGATGGTCATCCAGCCTCTGCTTGAAAATGTCCAGCAAAGGAGCATCCACCACCTCCCGAGGCAGACTGTTCCACTGCTCAACTACTCTTACAGTTAGGAATTTTTTCCTGATATTTAGCCGGTAACTACTCCCTTGTAATTTCCACCCATTAGATTTAGTCTTGCAATCCGGAGCAAGGGAGAATAGATCTGCTCCATCTTCTACATGACAGCCCTTCAAATACCTGAAGACTGCAATCATGTCCCGTCTAAGCCTTCCTTTCCCAGGCTAAACATACCCAACTCTTTCAGCCTTTCCTCATAAGACTTGGATTCAAATCCTCTCACCATCCTGGTTGCCCTCTTCTGAACATGCTCGAGCTTGTCAACATCCTTCCTAAAATGTAGTGCCCAAAATTGGACACAGTACTCCAGGTGAGGCCTGACCATAGTGAAATAGAGCAGAACTACCACCTCCCTTGATATGGACACAATGGTTCTGTTAATGCATCCTAAGATTGCATTAGCTTTCTTCATAGCCACATCGCACTGCAGGCTCATGTTTAGCTTGTGATCAACCAGAACACCTAGATCCCTTTCACATGTGCTGCTGTCAAGCCAAGTCCCTCCCATTCTATAT
>NW_015164677.1:279358-289307 GCF_001447785.1 Gekko japonicus
CATGACTTATTCTTGATAAACCCATGCTCGCTACTACCAGTTAACACATTCTGTTCAAGGTGCTCACAGACAGAGCATTTAATAATCTGCTCTAGAATATTGATGTCAAACTGACAGGCCTGTAATTTCCTGGGTCTGTCTTTTTCCCCTTCTTCCGGTACAAAATCAGTACTCCAGGAAATCTCAAAGTTTAGAGCCAGAGGCTCTGAAATAACATCTGCAATTTCTTTTAGCACCCGGGGCTGCAAGCCATCCGGCACAGGAGATTTGAAAGTATTTAAAGCAGCTAGATGCTCTCTAACCATTTCCTTACTTACTCTGGACTGGCAGATCCTCCTTCCTTCATATGCCCTGCAATCTTCAGTTTGTATACAGCTCACCTTACTGTTAAAGACTGACGCAAAGTGAAAGTTGAGTAATTCCGCTTTGTCTTCATCCCTTGTTAAGTCTTGACCATCTTCCCCTAGCAATGAGCTTACCACATCCCTGTTCTTCTTTTTTCTTCAAACATAATCACAGAAATTTTTCTTGTTATTTTTAGCATCCCTCGCTTCAGCTCCATCTCTGCTTTAGCCTTTCTGACACCATCCCTACAGATTTGAGCCTGCTTTTTGTATTCACCCTCAGTAATCTGACCCTCCTTCCATTTCCTGTACATTTCCCTTTTTAGTCTCAGCTCTTTAGAGAGTTCTGTGTTCAGCCACCTTGGCTTCATTACCTGTCTCCCACCTTTCTTTCTTACTGGAACAGTTTGAGATTGTGCCTTAAGCACTTCATTTTTCAGCATCACCCATCCTTCCTGTGCAAATTTCCCCCTCAGCATTTCCAGCCATGGGATCCTACCTAATATTTCTCTGAGATTTTTGAAATCAGCTTTCCTGAAGTCCAGCATATGAGTCCTACTATGTCCTGGTTTTACATCCTTCTCTATGTCAAATTCCAAGCTGACATGGTCACTATTCCCAAGGATCCCGCAACATTCACATCATCAACCAGTTCTTCTCTGTTAGTCAGGATTAAATCTAGGATAGCAGATCCTCTGGTTCCCACCTCCACCTTCTGAGAGATGAAGTTGTCCACAAGACTATTCAAGAATCTGCAGGATGCCCCATGTCTAGCAGAGTTAGATTGACAGCAAATATCTGGATAGTTGAAATCTCCCATAACCACTACATCCTGTCTCTGTGAAAGTTTAGCAAGCTGTTGTACAAATGCATCATCCAGTTCCTCTGGTTGGTTCGGAGGTCTGTAGTATACCCCCACAATAATATCCCCTTCTCCCCCCCCTCGCCCCGCTCTATCCTTACCCACACACTTTCAACAGGGCAACTCTCAAAATCCTGAATTTCAGTGCAAGGGTATTCATTCTTGACATGTAGTGCCACCCCGCCTCCTTTTTTGTTAATTCTGTTCCGTTTGAACAAGGTATATCCTTTGATCACTGTGCTCCATATATGAGACTCATCCCACCAAGTCGCAGTGATACCTATCAGATCATGCTTACTTTCCAATATTTGAAGTTCAAGTTCCTCCTGTTTATTTCCCATACTCTGTGCATTAGTATAAAGACATTGCAGATTACAGACATCCTTTCCTACCATAGTTCCCTTCGAATTTACGTGAAAATTACTGAACTCACCTCTCTCCCACTCATTTATTCTCTGGTCACTCCCCTTCTTGAATTTAGTGTTGGGGATGCCGCACAACATCAGGCTTTTTCTTCCCACCCCCAATGTCTTCAGTTTAAATCCCTCCTGATCAGGTTTGCAATTCTTCTAGCAAAGACATTCCTCCCATTCTTTGTAAGGTGCACCCCATCCATCACCAACAGTCCTTCATGTCGGCTTGTTATTACATTATCACTGATGTTCCTCAGTGATAATGTAATAAGAATCAATTAAACAAATTCTTGTAGAACAGATCCATCAGTGGTTATATGACATATGATGACTACATGGGAATCCCATGTTCAGGGGCGATTTACTTCTTAATACCAGTGACTGAAGAACAACTGGGAGGCTTTTTCCTCTGTTCCTCTGCTTGTGGGCCTTTTGGAATTTTTGGTTCTTACTGTGGAAACCAGGATGCACTACTAGATGGACCTTGGGTCTGAGTCAGCAGTGTGGTTCTTATGGAATCATTCAGACACTCCTGATGCAGAAATACTGCAGAATCATTTCCTCCCTTCAATGAGCCCTACCCTGAACAGTAATGGACACATATTTACAATTGTGAGCTGCTCTGAAGTCAAAAAGTTCTTACTCCTTTTCAAGTTTAAGAGAAAAAAAATATTTTTATTCTCCTGAAAGCTGTCTCGGGTAACAGAAGTTCACAAAATGATGCTCTTGACATTTTATTTGCATGGTGTTTCTGAAGAATAGCTTCCCCCAAGCTTATCTTCTTGTGGGGGGAAATTAGTGGAAATATCCTGGTGAGACTCTGAAGAAAGAAAGCATGAACCTGATTCAAATGCATCATTGCTGCAATGAACAGAGCTGCACAAACAGGAATTTGAAAAGAATCGAGGCTATAAGTTTACTAAGTAGGTGTGTTTACAGTGTGTGAACATATATGGGGAGTCCTTGTGTATGTCAGTGGGATTCCAGTCAATCCACTTTATTCATTTCAGCTTGCCAGCTTGTTCAATTTAGCAAGAGCCTAAACACCAGACTTCTTTCAACAGCTCATAAATGTATTGGATGAGGCACAGTAACAGTTATGTCACTGTAAAGTCATAGCCCATAGTATTATGACAATCTCCCAATAGTAACATTACAGTCCCTTTAAAGCTACGCCACAAGGGTCTTGCAAGCAGATCTTCCAATGTAAAAGCTGAAGGTTAGATTATAAATGACTCTTAACATTAAGGTATTTCTTTTCAGAAAACTATCCATTAAACAATGGTTACTGTTTCACAAAGCCTTGTTGAGAGCCAAGATACAACAGTATTCATTTCATTACATTTTATGCTGCTCTTTCTCCAAAGACACAAGGAAGCATATAAGGATCTCTGACATCATTCTACCCTAAAGGGTATGTTATGATGAGAGGGAGAATACAAATTACTGCCACTTCACTGAGCAAAGTCTGAAGCTTACCTTCAGCCTGAGGGACCTCACCAACTTAAGAGGCTCTTCTGCCAGAATCTGTAGCCACTGACTTACTGGGGGTTGCCTTGCGGCCACAGAGCTTAGAAGCCCCCTGGCTAGGAACAAGGCCACATGGCCACCTTGGTTGGCTCCTGCTGGATTGCGGTGGTCCTGTGTCTTGGGGCATCTGGGGAGGTCTCCTCGGCCGCCAGCTAATTGCTGGCTTTTCTGCATTCCCTGATTGGTTTGCTGTGGGTGGGCTTGGGTGATTATTTGGGCTGCCTGGCCCTCACCTCTTTGGATATTCTCTCCTTCCCCTTTTTCTAATTGTTTGGTTGTTGTGATTTATATTCATATGTTATTTTCTGTCATAGCTTTATGGCAGTTTTAGGCATCGGGCAGGATCCATTTTGGGGGAGGCTGTGTCTGTGTGCCCACCTCCTTGGATGGGGACCCCCTTATGGGGTCTTGGGGATTGAGTCAGTTTGGAGGCGGTTGCCTAGCTCCATTTGCAAGTGGGGCCACCTTCTTGTCATTCCTGGCTTTCCCCAACTTGGATGCGGATCATCGATTTACAGTCTGATCACTCGATTCTTGGATCCTGCCCTATGCCACACGAAATGCTCTGAATGCTGTAATCAATAAAGCTGTGGCCTTTTTTCTGCTCAAACTATTGTCTCTGGGGGGTTTTCTTGATGTAATATCCTCCTTCCTTGCTTGGAGCTCACAGTGCCCTTAGGAATGCAAGAAAGGCCACTTAAGTTGGAGGAACTCTTCTTAGATTGGAGAAAATCTCTAAACTTTACTCACTGAGGTAGTAGAATACAGACTACTAATTACTTAAGGTCACTCAGAATGCTTTGTGCCTAATCCTTGTCCTTGTTCTAAGTCCACCACTCTACTTTCTCAACATGCCAGCAATTCCAAGCCATTCTGAGCTGCACTTGTGTCTGAGGTCACCTGGAACAGAAATATAAACATGTTTAAATATTCTGAGTGGATATAATGAGCTGGGTGAGAAGGATCAAAATATTTTCTACAGATAACCAATTTGAGGGTATGGGGCAGTTGTTTTTAAAGATTATGGCCCTGATTTTTCATAGAACATAGTCTTCCCATTAATGTGATGACTACCTAAATTTAAAGCAGAATGGATGAAGGCGTTTGATTTTATAGACCCCACAATTCAGGTGACTCTTTTCACAGGTGCATCTGTCTCCTGATTCCTAAAGGGAGGGAAGGGTGGTGGGCACATCAAGAAAGCACTGGCCACCAGAATTTTTTTTTTTACAAAGTGAGGAAGGCTTCTTTTGTAGACAACCTCCTCTGCCTACTCCATCCCTGCAATCTTATTTCAATTTAAAAGCAAATAAACATACAGATCATATGTGTGTGACTCCATATGACGAATCAATCATCCAGTTTTTATGAGACTTATGACTTTACTCTGGCTGTCCATTTTAGGGGTACTTCAATTAGTAATCACTACTACTACTATCTGAGTTCCAGGAGGAGGAGAAGCTGCTAGCAGTCTGCTGGGGTGTGAGAGTCCAAAGGCTAAGCTACTTGAGACATTTGTTTGTAAGTTGTTTCTGGGTTCATTGCCTTGAAATGCCAACTCCAAGAACATTGCATTAAAAACCATAGAAGTTGATTTTGCTGATGGGGGGGCAAGGGGAAGAAAGGGGCTCTTGCTTCCCCCTGCCTTTTCCTGATCTTGAAAAATACCCAGTGGTTAGTTTAAAAAAAAGGTAAAGGTTCCCTTGCTCGAAAGCCAGTCGAATCCAACTCACCATTTGACATAGAGTCCTCCATAGAAATTCCTTCTCTGGTGCTTGTCTCCAAAGGTGATTGGCTGGGAGCACTTACCTCCTGATTCCTTTCAACAATCTGATTGGAAGGGAGAAAGACCACTGCCTGAGAAATCAGAAGAATGAAAGCAAACAAGTCACCTGCTGCTGCTGCTGACATGAAACCTCTGAAAATGAAAAACAAAACACACAATTTCAGGGGGTAATTTTTATAATGTCTAAGAATCCTGGCTTTATGTTACCATTACCATCATGGTAATGACCTAAAACAGCAATTTTCTCATATATTTTCAGCTCAGGAATGTTAGGCTTTGCACCCTTAGTCCCTGTTCTGCTTACGTCCTAAACCCTTTTCTACTGAATCTCTGAGGGCAGTTGGTAGTAGGGACTGGCATAAACAGGCTCATGAACCTTCGTGATGAATTTTGGGCAATTCATGGGTCAGTTGGCAAACTACAGCCTGGCAATGAGCCTCCACAAACTTTTAAGGCAATTTGTGGAGGTTCATGGGAGCAGCCTCTGTTTTCTCCTCCCCAAGAAAGCCACCAAGAGATTGGAAACAGCTGAGCTGTGAGGGCAGCCTGCTCCTGTGGGTCAACGGCTTCAATTGTCTCAGCTGTTTACAGGGGCTTTCTTGGGCAGCCATCCCCAGAGACTGAGCCACACAGAGAGTGCCAGCTAGCCCTAGGGGCTGGCTGCCTAAGAAAGCCCCTTTAAACAGCTGAGACACAGCCCATGTGGAGCATATTTCTTAAACCTCCCATTTGGTAATTGAAATACACTGGCATAAAACAGGAATTTTGTTGCTGCTCCAAAACAACCAAATAATATAATAACTTTCCTTTTAAAATTCATGACATTCATTTACTTGATGACAATAATCCACATCTTCTTGTGTGCAAGAAGTGGCTGAAATCAGTGGCTGTATGAAAACACATCATCAATCCACTTCAGTCAGGCTTTCATGTTCCTGGAAGATGGTATGCTGTATGAATGGGTTTTCTTCTTAAGTAAAAATAAAATAAAATATCATGTTAAAGAGTTTGGAGACCTGGCCCTCTGGTATCCACCTAAGGCCAAAAAAGCTTGTCTTCCATGTCTGTTTGTAACCTCTTAGTCCCTTTAGAAATCTACTGAGAAGAAACTGTTCCTTCCTCTGAAAGCTTCTAGTATCTAGTGGCAGTGTGACCTTATGATTGTGTGCGGATAAACAAAATGGGTCAGAGAGCACTTTTCCTTTCTCTTGGTGCTGCTTTCTCTGCCATTCATTATACTACTGGAGTGCAAAATGTGAAGATTATGCAAGCATGCCCTGATCGCCAATATTGCAACAGAATTTAAATCAGTTCAAGCTGATTCACCACCTCTGAATTAGAATTCCACACTGTGAGTGTCACAGACTGCAGAGTCTTACCATAAGTAAGAAGACAAGGAAGGGAAGTGCAAAAAGTCCAAAGTTTAATTTTAAAAGAATATTTTAGAATAAGTTCACTCTGGATTCCTCACAAGGTGACATATCTGAAAACGGTACTAAGAAGATGGGGACAAACAGTATGTTACTTTCTAAAGTAGCTGTGGGGAAGTTTCAAACATTAGTTTTGCAGACAACTGGAATGGTTGAAATTTTTTTAAAAAGTGTGCATTAGTGGTTGATGTAGATCATAGGCCCCGGTCACACGGGCCGGAAAATGCGGGGAGGGGAGCGTGGCAGTTTGCCTCGGAACAAAGTAACACATGGCAGCCCGATCAGACAGCCTGCTGAGGTCCCGTGGTTAGGCGTTAGGTTCGATCAGATGGCTAGTCTGCAGTGCGGCAAAGAAGCAGCATGGCGCGTTCACACCGGCAATCGCGCCACGCCACTTCTGTGGCAAATGGGATTTTTTGTTTGTCTCACTGAAGTTTGCGCGTGTGCATGATCGTTTGTGTGCATCCTGTGGGGACTTTTAAAAAAATCTGGTTTGCAAGGGAGGGGGACCCGCAGATCTGCCCTCATAGATCCCCCATGGCCCACCCCCCCATCAAGCCGCCACCACCCCACAGGTGCCAGGAAAGGTGGGTGGTGGGGCTCCAGAGGCCTTCTCCAGGCTCTGCACCTCAGCGTGGGTGGGGGGGAGGCTCTGCAACTTACCTGGCTGCTTCTTGCTCCTTGTGGCCCGGGGCTGCTGGGAGCAGGGGGCAGGGCTTGTTGCATGTGCCCGCCCCCTGGGCTCTTTACTGCCGGAACTCCACTCCTGTGTGCTCCTGTAGGAAATGACCCCTGGCTACAACAAATTTTGTTAGTCTTTGAGTGGATTCTTACTCTTTTCTACTGCTATAGACAAACACAGCTACCCAGCTTGATCTAACACGTTTCCTGTCTGCTTCAACATGCAGGAAGAAAAACTTGTGCCAGGCATTACTGTGCACAAATGTATTGTGAGTGATCCGATTTAAACCATGTTTCTTCTTTAAAAGAAGAGAAATAAAAGTAGAATGAATCACCCACTTTGTTTTCTGCCACCCCTCCCCCCTGTGGCTGCCTTCATCCCTGATCACCCTAGCAATATTTACTTGGGATGATATGCAAAAAACAACAACAACCCAATGCCAGTTGAAATCCTGCTGTGGAACAAGATTTTTCTTCCTTTATGTTTTCTGCACAAGTGCAGGCAACAGTTCTCTGCTTTGTGGGTTCTTGTAATTACCCAGGTTTTTAACCTTTGGGATTTTGTTTGTTTGTTTATTTCAAATTACAGTGTTATCCCAGGGTTGCAGGGGAGAAAGCCTTTCTATATATCACAATGCTATGCTGATGTTTTGATCCACATTCTGAGGCCATGTTCAGCCAGGAATATAATGATACATTGTTTGTAAAGTACTTTTTAAAAAAATGGTTTGTATTGAAGTTTTAAATGCAGATTAGAGTGCAGTCCTGCACCAAGTTACACATGGTAAAAATTCACCGATCTGAGTAGGAGTTAAGAATGTAAAGTAGTATTGAACTCATAATCTGGAAACTGGTTTGTACTCTTAACAGTCCTGTAAAGAAGGTAATTATTGTTCCAGTTTACTAGTTAGGTGATGAAGCTGAGTAATAGTGATTTACTCACAAAATAAACCTGTGGAAGATGTGAGCCTGGAACTTGAATTTCCAAGAAATTAGTTACTTTATTCATCTAACAACTAACTGTTGTACTGAATTCTTGAATTTTAGAAAGACCTCACTAGCTACAAAGTACCAAACTGATTGAATCCGTTAATTCATACACAGTGTTATCTGTTAATATGTCAAAACCTGCACTGGGCCACTCTTGATTTTAAATTAATCTTCTGTGTCCATCCCATGTTGAAGCCAGCTCAGGGCAGGTCCTGATATAACATATGAAGAAAAACTTTATCTTGCTCACCATGTAAAGTAATTGTTTTAATTTTTCATATGTTTGCATTGCATAAGGCCTTCATTGTTCAAATGTCATAAAATAGGAAAGGTGCAAAGTAATTTAAATCTAGTGAGGTAATACAAATCTGGGAAATACATTGGCATAGCATGTGTGTTTGACCTATTGGTGGGGAAATTAAACCAACTAACTGCAACCTTCTTACACTCTAGAAGAAAGTATGGAAACTTTTCTAGCTAGAGTTAAGGCAAGCATAGGTGATGGTTTATTGATATAGTGCTAGATCCAAAATCAGGATTATTAATTTCCTCCCCAACTGCAGTTTCCACATTATACGCTCTGGATGTTCCCAAACTTCTTGGACACATGGAGGGCAATGCAGCCTGGGGGGAAAGGGGACCACCTGATGCTAGAAGGAGTTGCTCACTCAAACATGGTGATATTTGGTTCCAGCTGTATATATCATAGGCTCCCCCAACAAGCAAAAAGGTCATCTAGATATGTGATCTAGTAATGTACCAGTGTGGACCCAATGAGACTGTTATTCTTAAGCAACCACTTATGAACACAAAGCACAGAAACTCTGCTTATACTTGATAGTTCAGCAGTGTTATAGGGACTTGTGCCGTGAACTTAAGCTGCTGACAAAATGTATAAAGTACAGCTACTAATAAGGATTTAGTATGTTGGAAGGAAACTATGAATGCAGAAGGCCAAGGTAATTGCTTCCAGCATTTATGTGAAGGTATTCTGAATTGCTCTTCCCAAGGCAGTGCCCTTCATTATCTGAGTACCTTTTCTTGTGAAGTACAGAACTGAACTACAAATTATTTGGAAAGTCAAAATCTGTGCAGTATTTGGCTTTCATTCTACTATACAGCTGCATATTTCTTAATACAGTGTGAAAGATACCAAGTAACTCCTCTCTAACCTACTCGCCAGCTCTAAATAAAATCTGACATTACGAGGTCAGCTCTGATTTGCCTTATACATGGCTAACACGTTTACAGAGACATAAATTCACTGTTCCCCCAAGAATCATTGCTCAACAGACTGGTAGATTTTGATGGATATATTTAAATTGCACCCAGTAAATGAAAGAGAACATTCCAGATATAATAAACTTCTCATTGTCCCACATCTTCTACACATTGAAGAATATATAGAACATTAAGTAGATAGTAGATCTTTCATGTAATAAAAAGCCTTCACACTTCATTAACATCAAAAGGTCTATAAATTGAATGAACTCTTTCACCTACTAATGTATAAATCGGAAAGACTGCCCAGCCCTTTTTACATGTAAGTGTTTGTATGGAGAAGCAGCATCACAAACTCTACTTCTGACCTAGTGCATTCATTGGAATGTATATGTAGAGCTTATGTACTTTCATACAAATACATGTAAGGTTATCTACATGTGACTGGGAACCATGCATTTTCAAAGCTCCCAATTGTGCAGAGAGAACTATACTCAAAGAAGCTCTATTTTTACATTCCAATTAATGTATGGCCCTTTTCACATTACCATTCTAAACTGAATGTTATTTATTGTTGGCCTGTTTCAAGTAAAACATTACAGGGATGGGGATTCATACAGCGAATTTCCTTCCATTAATGAGCCATCTCTGAAGTGCTATGGCCATTTCAAACAGTGCTGCTTCCCCCCCCC
>NW_015164677.1:289320-332644 GCF_001447785.1 Gekko japonicus
GCCCTTTTAAAAAGTGCCCCCTCCCCCCCCCCCCCCGGCACCCTTTTTTCACTGAGCGATCTTCCTCGGACTTTAAAACAAAATGTTCTAAATTGAGCACTATAGCGCTAAACCAATGTAGCACTTCAGCATCATTAAGATGCCAAGACTCCATTGACTCCATTGAGCCAGTTTGGTATAGTGATTCAGAGTGGCAGACTCTAATCTGGATAACTGAGTTTGATTTCCCACTCCTCCACATGTAGCCAGCTGGGTGACCTTGGGCCAGTCACAGCTCCCTCAGAGCTCTCAAAAGCAGTTCTTTCAGAGTTCAAATTCAAATACCTTTTATTGGCATACAATATTAGAAGCATTTCCCAATAATACAATCCAAAAGAAATTATAAAATAGATAGTCATGGCTATGTCTGGCCTAACTCAAGTTGTCACAAGCTAGATTTGACCATACAAAAGATGCCTGAATCATAAAATAAATTGGCATTCTAAACTTTTAAACTTAAGTTTTTAGACTTATAAATTAAGAATCAGTATTATGATCAGGGTCACTCTTCCATTTTATAAAACAATGGAGAAACTTAGCGGTCAGTTCAATGATCTCCGGATCTCGTGAAGCAAGGAGAAATTGTACCTTGATTCTATCCGATTGGCCTGCTACCAACCTAAGGGGGGCTTCTATAAACTCCACTCGAATGTCATTTAACAATTTACAGTGTAAGAGTACGTGCTCAACAGTTTCTATTTCTCTTCTATTACATCCACAGAACCTGACTGAATAAGGAATTTGCTTATATCTCCCCTCAAGAATAGCAGAGGGGAGAACATTAAGACGGGCCAACAGATAAGCTCTACACATTTGCGGTGAAGTCAGGCAGAAAAAGTAATATGGTAGAGCACCAGAAAGGGGATAGGCCCACCTTACTGAGGAGCACCTTCTCTCAGAGTTATTTCAGCCCCACCTACCTCACAGGGTGTCTACTGTGGGGAGATGAAGGGAAGGAAATTGTAAGCTACTCTGAGACTCCGAGAGAAGGGCAGGGTATAAATCCAACTCTTCTTCTATATTGGTTTAGCGTTATAGCACTCAGAATGTTTTAAAAAATCCAAGAAAGATTGCATGGTGAAGAAGGACACAAAAAAGTGGCATTGTAGGAAGTACTATGGACATTTTAAACAGCCCACCACAATGGTTCAGAAGTGCAACAAACGGGTAGAAAATGGAATAAAAGCAGTTTCCCTCAAAAGCAGCTCAACCATTTTTTGCTAATTTGATGCAAGCAGGTTTGTATGAACATGTAAATAAATTCTGCTAATAACTGGTTCTATTCTTAGGCGCTCAGCCTTCCTTATAGTCCAACTCTCGCAGCCACACAGTACTACTGGGAATACCATTGCTTTGACTTTTGTTGGCAGGGTGATGTCTCTACTTTTTATTATGCTGTCAAGGTTTGCCATCGCTTTCCTCCCAAGGAGCAGGCGTCTTTTAATTTCATGGTTGCAGTCACCATCTGCAGTGATCTTGGATCCCAGGAATGTGAAGTCTGTCACTACTTCCACAACTTCTCCTTCGATTTGCCAAGGAGTGATGGGGCCGGATGCCATGATCTTAGTTTTTTTGATGTTGAGCTTCGAGCCCACTTTTGCGCTCTCCTCTTTTACCCTGAGCAAGAGGCTCTTGAGGCCCTCTTCACTTTCTGCCATTAGAGTGGTATCGTCTGCATATCTGAGGTTGTTGATGTTTTTCACAGCAATCTTAATTATGGTCCTGGAGAAGACTCTTGAGAGTCCCCTGGATTGCAAGGAGATCAAATCAGTCAATTCTAAAATAAATCAACCCTGACTGTTCCCTGGAAGGCCAGATACTGAAGCAGAACCTCAAATACTTTGGCCACCAAGTGAGAAGGGAGCACTCACTGGAGAAGATCCTGATGCTGGGAAAGATTGAAGGTCAAAGAAGAAGGGGACGGCAAAGGATGAGATGGTTAGACAGTGCTATCAAGGCAATGAACATGAAATTAAGCAAACTCCAGAGCACGATGAAAGACAAGATGGCCTGGTTTGATGCAGTCCATGGGGTCGCAAAGAGTCGGACTCGACTGTGCGACTGAACAAAAAAAGTAACAGGTTACTAAATTGGGTCTGTCTGAAATGACAGAAAAAATCCATTAGCAACCAATTACTAATATGGAATAAAAAGACAGTTTGAAAACAGCCCATGTCACTTGGGGACAGAGTTTGCTGCCACAATCCCACTCTGACACATGTCAGTCTCTGTGTATGCTGAGAATGATGGGAAAGCAATTTGGAACACAGGAAAACTACTCTGTAGGCTTTGCTGTTCAGAAAAAAAAACTTTAAAAAGATATGTTAAACATGTATTTCATTTATGTTGGTTCAGCTCAAAGCTTCTAAATAGAACCTCTGTTATATCCGCTGACCGCCACCAGCGAATACTCCCAAGCTTGACTCTGTAAGAACAATGGGTACTAGGCTCCTAGGCTCTCCACTTGGGAACCAATAGGACGGTGGCAGGAGATTTAAACCCCCCAACGGGACCTAGCGGTGCGTCCCCAGGTGTGTATATAGTTGGCCAGCCGGCCAGTAGTTGTTGTCTTTGTTGTGTACCAGTAAACCATGCTGATCCCTACATCTGTTTCAGTGGTTTCTACATGCATCTAACCCACTACACTTCAACCTCACAAATAAAACAATGGACTAAAATATTCCAAATGTATCTGTAAATGCCTCTTTGAGGAAAATTTGTAGTGTCTGCCCCAAACAGATAGTGTTAACTTAGTGAACTTCTTTGGAGAGGAAGCCATAATACAAAAACCCAAACTGGAAGTTTCTTGTTCCTTTCCTTGTCTAATCTTTCCAAACTGCTCAATGTATGTTATCCAGTCAAATCCATTCAACTACAAAAGATTCTCCTTTTGAAAGGAAAGAGAGTTCATAGATTTATTTATTTACAAAATTTATATCTCGCCCTTTTCCCCTTACAAGGGCCACCAAACATACATGATAAAATTCATTACACAACCATTAAAATAAACCCCCTCCAAACATACCTAGCTGAAACAACCTTTTAAAAAACAGAGTTAAAATACATATAAAACAGTTAAAATGCATACAAAATATAAAATGTTGGTTAGGAAGGAGTGACCAAATGACACACAAAAGTCTTCACCCACTGATTGAAGAAGACCATGGAAGGACGCAGGTGAATCAGAGAGTTTCAGAGCTTTGGTTCCGTGACCAAGAAGGCTCTCTCTATTTGCCCAGCCTCAAAAGGTGGGGGCACCCAAAACAGGGCCTCTGAAAATGACATAGATGCCGTATAGGTGCTGTAAGAAGGATGTAGGTAAATTTTTTTATGGCCATGGAGATACGTACTAGAACCCTGAATTGTGTTCAGGATCTGTATCATTGCTTGCATTCATTTGGCTAGGCCTTACACAGGCTTACACCATTTTCATGGGAATACTCACCTCAACATGCGCTCTCATAGAAGATACTCTGGAAAGTATGAACCTTTATTTTTTAATATATATTTTTATTTCAATTATGTAAGACAAACAAAAAACAAACACATAAATACACATAAAATGGAGAATCTATCTGTACCATTTTACCCTTTGTCTTTAGTATCTTAGTATAGTCTAGAAATGTTTGTCACTTTTTATCACCATACAGTTATATTTTATCAGTAATTACATCTATAATTCTTAGTTCTTTTTCTTTCAGTTAAGGGTTAGAGGGTTTTACCACCATACAGTTATATTTTATCAGTAATTACATCTATAATTCTTAGTTCTTTTTGTTTCAGTTAAGGGTTAGAGGTCCAGGAATTTTAATTGTTATTTTCTTTCAGTCGTAAAATCTTGACCATGCATTGTCAAAGTCTTCTTTGTTGTTTCCTCTTAATATCATAGTCAATTTGTCCATCTCAGCAGTTTCCAATATTTTGGCTATAACTTCTTTTGAAGGGAAAGTATGAACCTTTAGATCAAGCCTCCAAATAACAGCCATGCTATGTACAAATTAAACTATTGTTGACAAGGTGAAAAAAAATCAGTTTTAACTATAGCATTCCAAACTTACATTCAGTACTATGTAGATGCCACTTAAATCAGCTGAACTATAGTAGATCATATGTAAAGATAAAGGTTCCCTTGCTCAAAATCCAGTCAAATCCGACTCTAGGGTTGCGGTGCTCATCTCTGTTTCAAAGCTGAAGAGCCAGCGCTGTCCGAAGACGTTTCCGTGGTCATGTGGCCGGCATGACTAAACACCAAGGCGCACGGAACGCTGATACCTTCCCACCGAAGTGGTACCTATTTATCTACTTGCAATTTCTTGCTTTCGAACTGCTAGGTTGGCAGGAGAGATCATATGTATTGTAAAACTATTCATAACTGTGGCTTTAGATCAGAGATTTCGGAACATCATTCCATTGTAGACCAATTGACTGGTTTGTTTAGTTTTCTGAGAGAGAGAGAGAGAGCGAGAGAGAGAGAGAGAGAGAGAGAGAGAGAGAGAGAGAGCGAGCACACAAGGTGAGGTGCTTGAAAGTCTCCAAATCAATCCTCAACCACATCTGCATTCTGAGGCAGCTTTCCACTATCCTTGGTCTAAAATCAGCTTTTCACTGTCCTTGACATGGGACAAAAGGAAAGAGGAAGCAGTGCTAGGTAGCATTGCTACCTTCTCGACCAGCCCCACAATGCTGAAAAGTTTGTCAGTCAATACAGTTTGTTTATGGATTCTGGGACAACAGACATATGAGAACGGTTTCTGCATATTTCTACATATTACCATGGCCTGCTATGAATGTATGATCACTGTATCTCCAAAAGGACAGTGCAGAGCTGGGAAAAATACAGAAGAGGGCAACCAAGACGATCAGGGAGTTGGAGCACCTTCCCTATGAGGAAAGGATGAAGAGTTTAGAAGAGAGATAACAGTTTAGAAGAGAGATAACTAAGGGGGACATGATAGAGGTTTAAAAAATTATGCATGGGGTGGAGACAGTTGACAAAGAGAAAATTTTCTCCCTCTCCCAAAATACTTGAACTCAAGGGCATCCAATGAAACCACTAGGCACTAGGTTCAGGACGGACAAAAGGAAATACTAGTTTATACAGAGGGAGATTAAAATGTGGTTTTCACTGCCAGAGGATGTAGTAATAGCCACCAGAAAAACATCTTTAAAAGGCAATAAGAAAGATTAATGTTATTTCTATTTCCATTTCATTGTATCTGAAGAAGTGTGCATGCTCATGAAAGCTCATATCTTGAATAAAACTTTGTTGGTCTTAAAGGTGCCACTGGACTCAAATTTATTTTTTTTGGCCCCCCCAAAGGGGATTTTTTTTTTATTTGCATTTCCCCCAAAAATACAAAACTACAATGAAAAGGGGAGGGGAAACTACAAGCTATGGGAGAAAGAAAAAGGAGGCACTAAAAGCCCAAGTGTTGAAGGTTACAAACTGCTTAAAGAAAAGATTTGTTACTCTTAACAATTACTTTCAGACATGAGGAGTATCATCAATCATTGCTTCAGTTATCGAAACCAGTTTATCAGGCTAGACAGAGAGTAATTCCATAGCTAATTAACAAAGATATAGACTTTGAGAGAGTTTGGCATCTCCCTATACGCTTCCCCCCCACACAGGTATAACATTG
Source organism: Gekko japonicus (assembly GCF_001447785.1). NCBI lineage: Eukaryota > Metazoa > Chordata > Lepidosauria > Squamata > Gekkonidae > Gekko > Gekko japonicus. Next base: position 295,002 of record NW_015164677.1, read on the forward strand.
TGGAGCCAAAGTTCCCTCAGTCTATACAATCACACAGATTTATCCTCTTCCTTCTCTGTTAAATCTTCTTTCACTATCAGCTTCAATATAACAGGCTCTGTCCAATTAATACCGCTTTCCCCAGGACTTTCATTCACTTTCTTGCTTATCTTAGATAATAGGGGTCCTTCCTTTTGTTGCTTCCAACACACGCTGGTTGGAGAATCTGACCGTTCACTCTGTAGGCAGATTTTATGAAGTAAGGGTGGCCAAGCCCTTTGCCCCGAAATCGCTTTTTAATCTGCCTGCAATCTGCCCATCCAATATAAGCTAAACTTTAGAGTCTTCATACAGTCTTAATTTCCTCTGTGATCAAAGATTCACTGCTTCTTGGTATAGACACTGTCCCTTTAAAAGTTCAGCAACATTTAGAGCCAGTTCCGTCCAGTACAATTCTTTAGCCAGCAGAAGGCGAGCGGTTTTGAGCTGTAGGAAGAGTCTATGATTAGGTCACCTGACCTAACCCTCTGCTCTCTTTCTTCCCGAGGAAAGCTTGGGTCCCGCCTTCCTCAAAGTCTCCGATCGCCATCTTGGGGGGATGTTTACATTTACTGAACAAAGTTGCTAAAGTCTCAGAGGTCTGTAAACACTTATTTTTTTGGAAAAATTCTCTGCTCTAGTCTTTCTGTTATAACTCATGCCACTGCATGCTCAGTCCCCCCCCCCGTCGTGTTTCCGCCCCATTAAGTGGTTTAGGGGGTAGGGCATCCCCTCCCACTTGTATTGGGGGGGCTTTGCATCAGGGCTTCAATATCTTGCTTCAACTTTAACTCACTCATCAGTTTTCAGGACGATCCAGCAGGTCTCCCTGGGATCTCGCTGGGCAGAGTTAAATCGCCAAACCTTCATACGCTTGTTCTGGCGTGCGCTTTGAGTCCAATGCTGGGAATCAGGGCAGGATCTTCAAGGCAGAGAGTAGCCCCCTTATATCGGCTGTCGGCCAAAGGAGGGGCTCTCCAGAAGCCCCCTGGCTAGGAGCCCATTTCGTAAGGGCTCTATGGGGAGCGCAAGGGCTCTATGGGGAGCACCCCCTCCTATCCTCTGATTCATGGCACACGTCTCTTGAAGCTGTGAGAAGACACAGCCATCTTTAAAAACCCGGAAGTCAACTCAAATTTTGTTTTACTGCTTCATACCAACTCGGCTACCCACCTGGATCTACTAGCTATGGTGACTGAGGGGAGCCTCCACATTCAGAGGCACTAAGCCTCTGAATCTCAGAACCAGGAGGCAACATCAGAAGAAGGCCTTGGACTCTATTATCTGCTGTTGGCCATCCCAAAAAATGGGTTGGCCACTGTGTGAGACATGATGATGGACTAGATGGACCATTGGTCTGATCCAGTAGGGTTCTTCTTACGTTCTTATAACCTGAAATATATACTTGGCTCTTGTTTCTTTTCGTTTATAGTGTCAGAGAAAACTATGTTTAGTAAACTTGGAGAGCATCCATTATATCCAGACTTTTGTCCTTTTATTGATGCCACTCAAAAAGGTTACCACTACAAATGTACTGAAACCTTGAATTAATGGCTTTGTGAGTCCTCCTGAATTGTACAGTTCAAGAAAGATTGGTCCATTCAAAATATCCTGTCTTGGCTGCATGCCATTACACAAATAATGGATATTTGCAGTGGAAACTTGTCTAATGTGACCTATAATGATCCCTTTTTCTTAGCAAACTTTTAAGTGGTAACTAATAGCAATGTGACATGATATTGCCATTTCTGGCATCCTCCTTCCTGAATCTGATCAGTGTCACAGGTTTGTGACAAGAAAACTTTCATGAACAGCCTCTAAGTGCTGACACCTGGTGAGCAGGTGGGTTGCCCTAGCAACAGAAACTAGCAAAGGGAAACTAATTGCTGAATAGACCTCAGCATCAGGACCAAATGGAGTCTATTGTGGGCAGAAACAAACATACAATCAGAAGACTAATTAAAAACAGCCCGAGAAAAGCCACAGACAGCTCATCAGACCAAACCAGAGACACTGATGGGCAGAGTAGTATTGAATAAAGAAAGTTTCATCTTTAGAGCTAAAGATAAGGCTAACGATGTGAGACATTTATGGCCCTTTTTTATTCTGCGCTCAGATTGTGACCAATATGGTATTTTCCCTGAAAGAGGAAAAAGTAGCAGATTACTAAGGACTGGCAAAATAATCAAGATTGTAATTAATAATATATTTGATGAAAGTCATCCTTTACACATACATGTCCACAATCCTACAGCAGCCTGAATAGTTCAGGCTAGCTGGAGCTTGCCAGACCTTGGAAGCTAAGCAGGGTGAGCCACGGTTAGCATTTGGATAGAAGTCCACCAAGGAAGATTAGGGTTGCTATGTAGAGGAAGGCAATGGCAAAACACCTCTGCTCATCTCTTGCCTTGAAAACATTGTGAGGAGTCACCATAAATTGGTTGCAACTTAATGGCAATTGATTATTATTAAACCTGGATGAACAGAAATTGACATACCCACATTTCAGGCTAACAATTAGTTTAAACAGGTTCTTCTTTAAAGCTTACATGTCCATTAAGTCTTTGGAACAAACTATTTTCTCATGTAACAGAAATTAATGCTTACTCTTCCTCTGTCTATATCTATCTATATCTGTTTATATCTATCTCTATGTTCTTCCCCTGTTCCTTGTGGTTTCCCTTGTCAAATTATGGATTGTGGGTATTGTCTTGTATTTTATAATGTGCCACACATATTGATGGCACTAATGAAAAAAATAATAAATATCCCTATGCCTTGTTGACTATCAACAATTTGCCAGTGTATTCTGAGTTTTAATGATACTCACTGTGTGGGTCACCATGATCATGCAAAGAGTCTCTATGCTAGCACCAATAATGTCAGTCAGTCAGTCATACCTTTTATTGGCATACTCAGACATAGTACAAAATAGGAACAAGCAAAATATACAGTTCAAGATTAAGAACAAATATATATAAAATTCATGGTGAGACATGCCCCTCATAAATTTTAATAGACTTCTCCAGGAATTTACTAACAGCCCTGAAGGTCCTACCACTGTGCAACCGTATGGCTCTTGAGTTGCTGACCGGGACAAGCGCATGAAGATTGGGCATTTTACATGTACCTGAGGCGGGTCCTAGGTCCAACAATGAACTGTGAGTCATGGTGAAAGCAAAACACCTAGTTTCGGCTAGAAAGCCCCTCTGATTTAAGCGAGCGGGGGAGGGGACTCCCAGACGCAATATCCAAGCAGATCATTTTAAAAAGAGGGCGCCGGATGTAAAAGCCATAGAATTGAATTAAGAAGCACACAACAGCACAGCAAAGCATTTTGGTGGAAAACAGACTTTGGCAAACTTTTCTAAAAGTAAATAATCCTCAAAAATGGTGGGGCGGAGAGGTGAGAAAGAGAAACCATCGCAGCTTAAGCCTCCTTCGGGAAGTAGAAGCCCGAGACCGGAAGCTACCAACGAGCTTTCACAGCTATTAGATGAATCGTTCCACCCTCTGCTGGACCAGATGACAAACATCAATCAGCAATTGACTACTTTGAACCAGAACTTTGCTGCACAACAACTGGAACTGAATGAAACTAAAAAATTAACAGAGCTTATGTAATGATCTTCACTACTTGGGCTTTTAGTCGTTAACTTTCCTTTCTTCTGTAAATATTAGATTCCCTTCCCTATTTTCTTTGTAGTTTATAGAAAAGCAATAAAAAATCCCCTTCGGGGCACCAAAAAAAAAAAAAAAAGGAGACTGGGAAGGGAATCAAGAAGGAGCCAGAAAAGATCCTTAAGGAAAAGGATGTGTTGCTGGCAACCAAGATCAAGAATGCATACTATAGTATTCTTCATTACTATGTATGGGCATGAAAGTTGGACAGTGAAAAAATGAAGTTGCTTCATTTGAAACGTGGTGTTGAATGTTTTACAGATATCATACTATTTGGGGAATATGCCAGCATTTTGATGGCTTATCTGGAGCAGTGCTTCCTCAGCTCTCAACTGTTAACAACCCTCGTACTTGAAATTTATTGATGACATTTTCATCATTTGGACACATGGGAAAGAAGCACAGGAAAAATTTCACCAGGCCTTTAGCAACTTCCACCCTACTATTAACCTGACCATGAACCAATCCACACAAGAAATACACTTTCTAGAAACCACTGTACAAATACGTAATGGAAACATACTAATTGCAAACATATCTATATGCCTCCAGTAACCATCCTAAACACACCAAATGACCAAGCTCTATACTACAGCCCCATCTGTTCCAGTTCCTCAGACAGAGATTTTCACCTGCAGATCTACATTGGACGTTCTTGGAATATCCACCTGATGAAGTAAGGAAACAGATCAACAAAGCCAGAATGATACCAATGGATAATCTGATACAAGATAGGCCCAGATGAAACAACAACAGAACACCACTGGTGTTCACATACAGCTCTCAGCTCAAACAAGTTCAACACATCATTAATGACCTGCAGCTTATGCTGGACAATGATGCCTTTCACAGGCATTGGGAGTAAACCTTTTCTTCACCACAGCTAGTTTCCTAACCTTAAACAACTTCTCACCCTCAGCAATACTCTTCCAAACATGGAAACCAATTCTGGGACCAGGGCCTGCAACAAACCAAGATGCCAACTCTGTCCCCATATCCACTCTGACAACCCAATAACTGGACAAAACAAGACCTGGCACACCAACTCAGATTCATTCTCTTGTTCATCTTCCAAATGTCAGCAATGTCCTTCCTTTCTCTACATTGGACAAACAGGTCAATCCCTACACAAAAGAATAAATCCAACACCAAAAACTATAATACTCAAAAAAACAGTGGGAGAACATTTTAATCTTCAAAGTCATTCCATTGCTGACCCAAGAATGACAGTCCTCAAGCAAAGAAATTTCAAAGGGAAATTACAGTATGAGATTGCTGAACTCGAGTTAATTCACAAGTTCAAAACAACGGACCCCTCAGGGCTGAATAGAGACATAGGATTTTTATCTCACTACATATGCTAATTTTCTGTCCCCAAGCATTTTCCCTCTACTCTAATCAAGCTGATTACAATATACATTGTACCTCTGCCATAACTCAGAAGTGATTTGACAGCATGTCACACACACACAATTCTGCCAATATTGTAAGCAAAAAGAAAAGAGCTGAAATGTGAGTGGATAGCTGATTCCTTAGTCCCACAACAGTTAGAGACAGATTCCCAGTGCTCACAATGAAGAAGTTTGGCATTTACCCTCTGTGTAACAATCTGGAAATGTATCTTCCTCCCATCAGAGTTCTGCCATTTCTGGGCTGATGTAGATCAAAAGACTCTTGGTCTCAGAAGAAGCCTCTAGCTTTGTGTTTCATCTTCTTTAGCTCTGTGGTTTAGATGTACTCTTCTGCTGTGGCTCTCATCTTTCCTCAGATTATTTGGGAACATCTCTGTAGCTCCTTAATGCTAACCCTTTCCCATCCTAGACCGACTGACTGACTGTCATTCATCTGAAGAAGTGTACATGCACACAAAAGCTTATACCTTGAATAAAACTTTGTTGGTCTTAAAGATGTCACTGGACTCAAACTTTGTTCTGTCATTCATCTTGTAGGGCTTCAAACATCACCCTCCTGAAAATGCAATGGCTGCCTCATCCCTTGTTTAAAAAGCTTAAGGAAACCCAACCTAATAATCCTACCAACAGTTTACTTACTTTAGGTCTGCTTTCTCTCTTCAAGTGATGAGCATTGCATTGAACAGTTGGCAGTCAGCTCAAGATTTGCTTTTACAGTATCTCCAGCTGAATGCAATTCTACAAGTATCCTTTGCCTCCACGGGTCCAACCCCAAGTTGACAACTGTGAGATCATAACAACCAATGTTCCCTCTAAGCTGAGTTAGTGAGAGCCAACTCACAGTTTTTTAGCCTCCAGCACACACATTTTTGTCGTAGCTCAGGGAGGAGGGCTCCAGAGCAAACTAATCTATGCAGTATCCAAATCGCTCGCTCACTACTTTAATACCAGGAGCTCACAAAGTATAATTTTTGCTCACAATTTATCTTTAGTTATTTATTTATCTTTGAATTTATATCCCGCCCTACCCCGAAGGCTCAAGACTCCACAGCTTAGAGGGAGCATTGATAACAACCCTATCAATCTGAATGAGCAATGCATTATTTATCTATTATTTGTTTAGAAATTTGTATGCCACTTCTCTTGATGTTCACAACTAAAACAATAAAAACAAATCATACAAATAAAACATAAATAAAACAAATCAAATCAGAAAATAAAAAAGTAAATGAAAGCAGCCAATAAAATCAAACTAGAGCATAAAAGCACTTAAAATGGAGCAGTCTATGATATTGATAAAACAGTCCTCAGGCTAGGAGGAGACCACACAATAGATAAAAAGATTGAACCCCCTTAGGTAAAAGCCTGAATAAAGAGAAAGTGAAGTAGGTGCTTATGTGAGATGGAGGCTATCTACCTCATGAGAAACACACACTAATCTATGAATCCTGACATAAAATCCTCATGTTAAGCTCATGGAAGGAAGCACACATTTATGAGGATAAATGGGAGGACAAAAGGAACCCATTTGGCTACCCTGTCAGGAAGGGGACCCGGAAGCCTTTTCCTGATGTCTATGCCCGAAGGAGTACTTTCAACACATCCAAGAACAGGACAAGAAAGAACAGACAACATCGTCACAACATACAATCACACAATCTACAGGAGTACAGCTACCATCCCTCCAACCCACCAAATGAACAAGATACTAACTACCAACTTCCATCAAAATAGTGCTACAAAAAAGAGACTTCACATGGACCCCCCTCCTGATGGTCGCAATGCCACACTGAATTTCTACATTAAATGCTTTCACTATAGAGTCCAAACTAATGTGATCAACAAACACCATCACATACCACAGAATCTCAACCATGCTGAAAGGAAGGCTGAAAGACAATCTCAGGAACAATCCATATATTATAATTAAAGAGGCAGACGAAGGGGGAGCCATTGCCATCATGGATCCAGGAGGTTAAAGACAACTCTCAAATACTACTTTTTACAAACAACTTTACTCAGATCCCACACAGGAATACAAAAAAGAACTAAACAAGATTCTAAAGGACTTACTCCTGCACATTCAGGAACAAATCCTTTCAGACACACCACAGGAACCTTGACCAGGTGCCTTTTAACATCTACCCAAAATACAAAAACCTGGCAACCCAGGAAACCACATTGTCTCAGGCATAGGCATTATCACCATGTGAAAATCTGAATACATGGGCTCTGTTCTAAGACCCTATGCCATCAACGCTCCTAGTTATGTTTGCGACACCACAGATTTTCTGAGGAAAATACAATCTTAAAGGCTTTTACTTTCAGAGAATACTATTTTAGCCACCATGGATGTGGAATCTCTGTACACCAACATGTTTTAAATAGTATATTTATTAATAGTCTTTTAAATTTGGAGTATGTGAATTTTTTTTATTCTGTGCTGGTCAAGGACCTTTTAAATAAAGATTGATTGATTGAACCATCAAGGGAATTTGTCCCTTTTTTAAAACCTCAGATTAATTAAGATGTTAATTATTTTTAATAGTGCAAATTAAATTGATATATGGTTATACTTTAAACCTGTAAATTGTACAGATGCATAGGGATTAGGCTGAGGCAAGTTCAGTTGCTCTCCTGAAAGCCTTTCTCCTTCTTGTACTGATTTCTACAATTATGAGGACCATTCCTGACTGTAATATGATAATAATATTTTTCTGTTTTCCTAGAAGACAGTATTAATTTTCTCCAGAGTACTCTTGAAAAAGTATAAGGACATATTTTCACCATTTCGACAAAGCAGGTTTTGGGACAAAGTCCAGCCTATTCACACTTCTATTCCAGGCTGGGCAGATAGGCTGGCTACCCCTTCACATTGAGCTGAGCCAGGACTGGCTTTTGGCATGCCACCTGAGCTATGTTCGTAGAATCATAGAGTTGGAAGGTACCTCCAGGGTCATCTAGTCCAACCCCCTGCACAATGCAAGAAATTCACAAATACCTCCCACTCCATACCCCCAGTGACTGCTGTTCCATGGCCAGAAGATGACAAAAAAAACCTCCAGGATCTCCAGCCAAACTGGCCTGGAGAAAAATTGCTTCCTGATACCAAAGTGGTGATCAGCATTTCCCTGGGTATGTAACAAAGGGCCACAAGAACTAAATACTAATGCAACCCTTCCTGCCCTCCCTCTCATGATCTGCTTAAGTTCACAGAATCAGCATTGCTGTCAGATGGCCATCTAGCCTGTGTTTGAAAACCTCCAAAGGAGAGCCCACCACCTCCTGAGGAAGCCTGTTCCACAGAGGAACTGCTCTGTCGGGAAATTCTTCTTAATGCATAATAATAATAATAATAATAATAATAACAACAACAACAACAACAACAACAACAACAGTAGTAGTAGTAGTAGTAGTAGTAGTAGTAGTAGTAGTAGTACATAGTAGTAATTCTACCCCGCCCTCCCAGCCAAGGCCGGCTCAGGGCAGCTCACATAAAATTGGCACATAATTTACAATTAAACATAAGTATAAATTTAACTTAAAACAGTTCTAAAACCAGTTGGATTGTACAACATGGTAAAGTGCTAGTGTCATTAATTTCATGATGGCTGCTGTTACTCAATTCTCAAAGGTATGAGAACCTGAAAAAACAAATAAACATACAAGAGACTATCATGATGTCTAAAGTAAATAATGATGGAGCGAAAAGAAGATTAAAAATGTTACAACATCAGATGAACTGTTTACTGAAAGAGGAGATAGCAAAGAAACTATACTTTGCAAAACACATTTTTTTTGAAAATGCTAATAAACCGACTAGATGGCTGGCCTATAAAATAAGTCAACAGGAGGAAAGAACTTTTATTAAAATCTTGAGAAAAGAAGGGAAGGAAATCTATAGAAGTGAAGATATTACACCAGATAGATTAGCTAAACAAAATGTTAATTGCTCTGATAATGTTGGGAATGTAAAAATAAGACTGGTTCTTTTTATCACATGTGGTGGTTATGTGATGTTACAAAAAGGTAATGGAGATGGATTCATGAGATAATGGGGGAAAAAAAAAGAACTAATATCCCGTTTACTCCAGAGATACTGTTATTGAATATACGAAAGACTTTGATAAAGCAGATAGGTATTTGATAGTTCATATGTCAACAGCTGCAAGGATAGCATATGCCAAAGATTTTTACCTAAGAGACAAATGAGGAATAATTTGAGAATACTGATGAATGTGTTAGAATACTATGAACTATATCATGAGAAGTAGATGGTGATAATCTTTCTGGATGTGGAGAAAGCATTTGACAATGTTAACTGGACTTTCATGTTGGAGGCGTTTCACATGTTAGATGTAGGAGAAAGCTTTATTACTATGATTCAAGCAATACATAGTGAACAAAAAGCAAAAGTTATTGTCAATGGAGAACTTTCAAACAATTTTGAGATCCAAAAAGGTACGAGACAAGGATGCCCTCTATCCTCACATGTTAGATGTAGGAGAAAGCTTTATTACTATGATTCAAGCAATACATAGTGAACAAAAAGCAAAAGTTATTGTCAATGGAGAACTTTCAAACAATTTTGAGATCCAAAAAGGTACGAGACAAGGATGCCCTCTATCCCCACTTTTGTTTATTATGGTATTGGAAGTTATGAATGAAGCCATCAGAAGAGAGAGTAAAATAACTGGACTTCAAATAAAAAAAGAACACTTTAAAATACTAGCTTTTGCAGATGACGTGGCATTAATACTTGAAAATCGAATAGAAGCAGCAGGAGTTGTGAAGGATAAGATTGAAGAGTACGGAGTAGTTGCGGGCTTCAAAATAAATGTAGAAAAAACTAAAATTATAACTAAGAACTTGGACGACAAAAAAAAAGAAAAATTACAAGAAATCACAAGATGTCAGATTGTAAAAAAAGCTAAATATTTAGAAATTATAGTTACAACTCAATGCTGTACACTTTATGAAGACAATTATAAAGCACTGCTACAAAAAAACTAAACAAGACTTGGACAAATGGAAAAATCTGCAATTTTACATGATGGGAAGAATTGCTACAATAAAAATGAACATTTTACCTAGATGGATGTTTTTATTTCAAACTATTCCTATATTACAAAATCAAAACTTGTTTAAAGACTTAGACCAGATGACATCCAAGTTTATATGGCAAGGGAAAAGGGCACGAATAAGACTGAAAAGGCTACATGATGTAAAAGAAAAAGGGGGGTTTGGCGTACCGATTTGGTTACTGTATTATAGAGCTGCAGCACTAGTATGGATTAAAGAATGGATTACCTTGGAAGATAAGAGACTTCTAAAAATTGAGGGCCATGATTTATTGTTAGGATGGAATTCCTTTTTGTGGTATGAAAAAGCAGGCTCCCAAAAATATTTTAAGCAACATTGGCTGAGAGTGGCATTATTAAAGGTTTGGAACCCTATACATAAAAACTTTTATACTAAAAGATCAAGACTGATTATACCTTTAGAGGCATTTACCTTACCTAATGTGTATGTGGGAGAAAAACCGTTAAGATACCAGGATATTTTGGATTAAAAAGACAATCTTAAACTACCAGAACAATTATCCTGGTGGAAGAAAGCGCAACTGGAATCAATATATTTGAAGGATAAGAAATTAGGTTTTAATAATAAAATAACTGAACTGGAAGAAATTGTTTTAACAGCAGAAAACAAAGTGATAAAGAAAATATATAAGATTTTATTGGATGATGTGATGGCTGCTGAAATGGTGAAAAAAATATGATTGTATGGGCTCAGAATATAGGCCGTAATATTAATTTAGAAGAGTGGGAGCAAATTTGGTTGAAAAATATAAAATTAACTAATGCTGTATCATATAAAGAGAACATGTATAAGATGTTTTATAGATGGTATATTACACCGGACAGACTAGCTAAACAAAATTTCACATTACCCAGTTTCACCTGGTTTCAAGCCGGTAATGATCCGTCGTGGAGTGAACCGGTATAGGGCTGCCATTTCACACATGGCTTTACCCTTCCGGTAAAGAGCTGGATCTGAAGCGGTTTGCCATTTCAGACTGCACCGCTTTTTCCCGCTTTCCCCCCGCCGTTTTTCACCCGTGTGGGCAATCTCCGGCTTTTTTTAAAACGTTCGCTTTAGAGCGCTATAGCGCTATGGCAGTATAACAAAACACTCCATGCACTCCAATGGGATTGATATAATGCTATTCCATTATAGCATTCCAGCGCTATAGCGCTATAATGTTATAAAGCAAACATTCAAAAAAAAGCCGGAGATCGCCCATGCGGGCAAAAAACGGCGGGAAAAAAAGCATTGGAACCAGAAGAGGACACTGAGGAGTACTTGGAAGTGGTTGACAGGTAAAACGCTTCAGCCCCGTTTCCTAAACAGGACAGAAGTGGTTGCGTATGAAATTACAAATATATTCCGGAAGGGAACCGGATCTCAAACGGTTCTGTCTAAAATGACAGACTAGAAACCATTTGGGAACCGTTCCTCTTCCAGAATATATCGCCTGTCTGAAATTCCTCAATGTTAATTTCTCTGATAAATGCTGGAAATGTAAAAATAAGATTGGTTCATTTTATCACATGTAGTGGCTTTGTGAGTTACAAAGAGGTATTGGAGATGGGTTCATGAGATAATGGGAAAAAATAACAAGAACTAATATCCCATTTACTCCAGAGATACTGTTATTGAACATATTTCCGAAAGACTTTAATCAAACAGATAGGTATTTGACAGTTCACATGTCGACAGCTGGAAGGATATTATATGCCAAATATTGGAAAACAATGGAAACACCAACGAAACAAGAGTATGTGAACAAGTTATTTGAAACGGCGGAGAATGACAAACTGAGACTTGAGATGAGAGCTGGTACGGAATGGGCATTTCAAAAAACTTGGAAGAGATTTTATGATTGGTATAATGTAAACGTAATTGATGGATAAATGTAGTAATTTGAGAACACAGAAAAGATAAGCCTAGTAAAATAGATAATGAATTTAGAAGTTTAATAAGTAGAAGGAGTGATAAACTAAGTCTCTTGTTATATGTTGTTGGGGGTAGTTATATGGTGTTTGTATGTATGTCTGTAGTATATACTGGAAAATAATAAAAGTGTACCCTTGGGTACTTTAAAAAAATACTCTGTTGTTCAGTCACACAGTCGAGTCTGACTCTTCGCAATCCCATGGACCACATCACACCAGGCCCTCCTGTCTTCCGCCATCCTCTTGAGTTTGCTCTATTTCATGTTCATTGCATTGGTAACACTGTCTAACCATCTCATCCTTTGCTGTCCCCTTCTTCTTTGACCTTCAATCTTTCCCAGCATCAGGGTCTTCCTCATTTGGTGGCCAAAGTATTTGAGTTTCAGCATCAGTATCTGTCCTTCCAGGGAACAGTCAGGGTTGGTTTCCATTAGGATTGACTGATTTGATCTCCTTGCAGTCCAAGGGACTCTCAAGAGTCTTCTCCAGCACCATAATTCAAAAGAATCTATTATTCGGCACCTTCCTTTTTTTTTTTTTTTTTTTTTTTAAGTACCCGAAGGTACACATTTATTATTTTCTTATATTCCTAAACACAAACGTAAACTACAACAAAAAACATATAGGCCAAGAGACTTATTACCGTTTGTTACTACATCTACACCATCGCTTCATTGTTCTCTAGCATTTGTTAATATTCTCTAGTTCCATTATTATATATTGCTACATACTCCAATATTATTTTTGCCATATCAGCTTAATCTTTAACTCCATTCTCATTGTACCATATAGTCTCTTCCAGTTTTTTTGAAATGTTCATTTCTTTGTACCTCTCATTTCCATGGTTAGTTTGTCTATTTCCACTGATTCTAATAGTTTATTAATATATTCATGTTTAGTTGGTGTTTCTTGAGTCTTCCAATATTTGGCCTATAACATCCTTGCCGCCGCTGACATGTATACAATCAGGTATCTATCCGTTTCCTCAAATTCTTTCGGGAAGATATTTAACAAAAGCAATTCTGGAGTAAAGGGGATATCACATCTTACTATTTTTTCCATCATACAATGTACCCATTTCCAAAAGTTTTTTGAAACATCACATAGCCACCACATATGGTAAAATGTGCCTACCTTATTTTTGCACTTCCAACATTTATCTGAACAATTACTACTTTGCTTTGCTAACCTATCTGGAGTAACATACCATCTATAAACATCTTATACATATTTTCTTTATAGGCAACAGCATTAGTCATATTAACATTTTTCATCCATATTTGCTCCCAATCTTCTAAATTCACAGTATAACCTAAATTCTGAATCTATGCAATCATATTTTTCTTAACAATCTAATCTATCATTATATCCTGTAATAAGATCTTATAAGTTTTCTTTATAATACATTAAAACATTTTCTAATTCTGTTATTTTATTATTAAAACCCAGTTTCTTGGCCTTCCTAATGGCCCAATTCTTGCAGCCATACATTACTACTGGGAATACCATCACTTTGACTATGCAGACTTTTGTTGGCAGTGTAATATCTCTACTTTTTATTATGCTGTCAAGGTTTGCCACAGGCCCGTAGCCTGTGTGGGGCCCTTGAGGCCCAGCCTCCACATGGGTTTTGTGGGCCCCCTCCCCCTCCTCTGCTCCCCCTCCTCCCCCCACGTCTTTCCCAATGACAGGCGCCTTCTTCTTCCTCTTGCTCAAGGCGCCACAACAACAGGGGGCACAGTCCACGTTTCGGAAACGATGCCAGACGGTGGTTCTCCTCCTCCTCACGGCTTCGGGGTCCCGCGAGAGGGCGGCAGAGCAGCGTGGAGCTCCCGGACCTAGGGCAGTGTACCTGTCTGTGCCACTGGCTGGCTGTGGGGTGGGCCCCTTTGGAGGTGGGGCGGGCGGGCCGCCCCCCCCCCGGGGCTGCTCTTGGTGGCCGCCGACGAAGCCCCTTGCAGCGGCTCAGCCCTCCGCCTCCCATCCCCCGAGGGGGGTGTTGGCTTACAGGCGCAGGGCGAGTGAGGAGAGGGCGGCGGCGGTAAAGTGAAAGCACCGGAGGCCGCAGCTTCCTCGCCGAGCAGGTAGCGCCCCGTCCCGGCTGCCCCTCCCCTGCCCTGGGAAAGGCAGCGCCCCCCCCCGACAGCAGCCCCAGGTGAGGTGGGGCGGGGGCTCTCTTTGGGCATCCCGCTCCGCCTCCCCGCTGGCTCCGATGCAGGCAGGGCCTGCAAAAGTCCCCCTTCCCCCCCCGCAAGATGCTGGGATGGAGGACGGCCACCTTCCTGAAAAGATGGGCCCGCCAGAACAGGGTCCGGGTGGAGCCGGGGGCAAAGGTGAGGGGGGGAGCTGAGCCCAGTCGGATGCGCTGCGCTGTGAAGTGAGAGCCGAGCCCCCCCGTGTGGGCCCAGCGCCCTCCCCTTCCTGCCCTGCTCCGGGTGGCCATGCTGTGATCTCCCCCCCTTGGTTGGGGCCCAGCGCCTCATGACGGTAGCCTGAGGAAGGGAGGTATCAACAAGGGCCCGGGTGCCAGCCTCCCGGGTGAGGTGGGAGGGCACCCAGAGGGGTGGGGGGCTCCTACTGGAGGGGGTGTCACCAAGCCCAAGACGCCGAGGAGGGGAGAAGACATCCCCCCTCCCCCGTGGCCCTCGGACTGGACAGAGAAGGACCCTCCGAAAAGTGGAGTCTTCGGGCAGAACCTGGGGGTGGGCGAGGGGAGAGCCGGACAGTGTTGGGGTCTTCTGGAGTTTCAGGGCCCCCGAGCTTTTGCAGTGTCCTGTCCGCATGTTTTTGGGACGCCCAGCCCTTCCACCTCCGGGAGAGGGGGGGAGGAATAACAGCGGGTGGTGGCGTGTCTCATGCTTTTCGGGAAGTGGCCTGGAGCAAACTGGTTCGGGAGAGGTGACCTAAAAATACGTGGAAGAATCAACAGAGCCGGCGGCACCAGCAACAGAGGCACCGAGAAGGACGGAGCGCGCCTGGTTCTGCGGCGGCAAGGCCGGGGAGGGGGCGCAGAAAGCCCCCCCAGCCTCGCTCCATCCCTGGCAGCATCTCCAGTCACCGCTGCCAGCCTGAGCAGACAAGACTGAACCCCTGAGGGACCTCGGATGGGAGGTCTGATTCAGTACAAGGTGTCTTCCCCCAAATAAAACTTTGTCAGTCTTAAAGATGCCCCTGGACTAGTGTTCCCTCCTTTTTCCACCTAGGCCGGCCGCGCGTGAAGGAAGAGGCACCCAGAGGACAGCAGTGCTTGGCATTGCTCCGGCTCCATCTCCTCTTCTACTTGTGCTGCGCTGCCGGCTCCTTCTTTCTTGGCACCCTGCTGGCCCTCCTCGGCCGCAGGCGAAACAGTCTCTGGCCCCCGCCAGATTCCCCAGCTGCTTTCCGGGGAAGGACAAGACCGACCCATTGCTGCAAGCTGCTGCGGTAAGAGGATGCCCTGGCTGCCCGCGCCTCTTGCCTTTGGCGGAGCTGCGCTCGTCGCCCTCCTAATTCCTGTCCTGCGGGCTGCACTGAAGCTTTAATGGCAGTAGCTCACAAAGTAGAAGTTTTCCTCACAAAACTCCACACCTTAGAGGGAACATACTGGTGATTGGCCCCCTGAGAAAAATATGGCCCCCCTGAGCAAAAAGTTGTTAGCTACGGGCCTGGTTTGCCATAGCTTTCCTCCCAAGGAGCAGGAGTCTTTTAATACTCTGGGTGAGGTCTATCCAGAGCAGAGTAAAGTAATACCATCACCTCGTGTGATCTGGACACTATACTTCTGTTTATACACCCCAAAATCTCATTTGCCTTTTTAGCTACCACATCACACTGCTGACTCATGTTCAGTGTATGATCTACTAAGACTCCTAGATCCTTTTCGCACATACTACTGCCAAGACAAGTCTCCCCCATCCTGTAATTATGCATTTACATTTATTCCCACTGAAATTAATTTTATTTGTTTTAGCCCAGTTTTGCAGCCTGTCAAGATCAATATTTGAATATTGCTACCTGGAGGTTGGCAACCCTATGCATATATGACTGCCTTGCCTTGGGCTAAAGTATCTGGAAGTGGTTAAAAAATTTTCTCAGCTAAGCTAGGCATACGAAAGGGCACTAACACAGGGTTTGTGGATGGATTTGCATAAGATACTGGGAGGAAGTTATTTCCTGAACAACACATTTTAAAAACAGTTCTCCTAAAAACATAAAGGAGATTAAATACAATAAGGCTATAGAACAAAACATTATTAAGAGAAAGCAGCTATTATTCTTCCTAGTTATTTGGTCTGTTATCTTACAATGTGAATTACTACACAACTGAAAACTATAAAAGGACACGTAGAGATCAACTCGTACAGAATTCTTATTCTATACATTTGCTTGCTCTTGCTCAGTGGGGAATTACTCTCTGGCTGTCTCTTTGGGGTATTCTTTTGCAATGGATACTGCTCAATGAAAAATTCTTCTTTGCTCAGTGTATTGTTTTATCCACTAGAACTATACATGGATTAAAATATTGAATCCACAAGGGAAAGAACTCCTGGAAATTGCATTTTAAATCTGTAGTGCAAAATACTGGATTGAAGTGGTTATGAAAATAAATCCAAAGACCTTGAAACAAAACTACACATTAAGGAAACATTTCCTTGTATTGTACTGGTTCTTAAGAAAGGGTTTGGGACCATTTCTGGAAACAGGCTGAAACACAGTTCCTGTTCACTGTAGCAAGACCTGCACCAGTAAAACTATCTAAGGAGAGAATTTTACTTATTCATTACTTTATCCCATCCATCTTCCAAGAAGCTCTGGCAGCAAATATGGTCTACCCACCATTTATCTTCACAAAACAGTTCTGTGGTGCACCTACACTAGGCAGATAGCAATTGGTCCGTGGTCGTCCAGTGAGGTATATTACAGAGTGTTGAACCTGAGTGTGACTTTAAACAATAACTACATTATCAATATAAACTAGAAGGGCCTTCTCAGTTGTGGCAAGTAAACTTTAGAACTCCCTCCCCAGTGAGATTTGTCTCCCTGCCTCTGTCATTGTCTTCTGCCAGCAGGTGAAGACTTATTTATTCCACCTGACATACCTCTAATAATGGTTACTGGACCTCCTTCTAGTGTTGTTTATGTGTTTTTAATTATAATTTTAACAGCATTCTTAATTGCTGAAATATTTTAATGTTTTTTATGTTTGTCACCTTGTGGACCTTGATTGGGTGGAAAGGCGGCATAAAAATGTTAAATATATATATATGCTACACTAATGTTTTTCATACCATTGTTGAAAGCTGGCTTGCATCATCTTGTCATTACTTCAGAAAAAAATAAGGAAAAAAAGTTCATCACATGGTAAGGATGTCAGAACTTTTGAAAGCACTTACAGTTTAAACTTCGTTTAAGTAAATTCTTGAGGAAATTTTGGAGACTTTGTTTTGTAATGCATCTAAACAAACTCTGGCACTACTATTGCTAGATATGAGTCCAGTAGCATCTTAGAGACCAGCAAGATTTTTTGAGGTATGAGCTTTCAAGAGTCAAAGCTCCATTTGTGGTATCTGATGAAGGGAGCTTTGACTCTTGAAAGCTCATACCTCAAAAAATCTTGCTGGTCTCTAAGCTAGCTGTTCTAGTGCAGACCAACATGGCCACTCTCTGAAATTAATTTACTATTGTGTTTGGTCTTTCATGCAGTTTAGCATAGTGGCACAATTGGTGTGATTACAGAACTGGATGAAGTGGGCCTGAGCCTTAGGGGGAGGGCGGCATAGAAATCTCAAAAATAAATAAAATAAAAATCTCCCATGGAACCATTAGACCAACTGCTTTTGGCTTTCCCCCTGAAGATTTCTTCCAGCAGTGAACTGGCATAAATGCAGATTTATGAAGAGGCTATGGAATGTTTGGGAAAGACATTGGGGGATTGTAGCACCAGTGCTGCATTTGCACAAGATTTCAGGACTGATTTTTTTTTCAAAAAGTGGTCTCCACTAAAGCTTGATACGTTATTGTTGAGGACAGGGCCGGTTCACTCACTAGGCGAACTAGGCGATCGCCTACAGCGGGCTGGCCCTTAGGGACGCCAAACTGCACCCGGCCCCATAATCTGGGAGTTTCTTGATTATTTGTGTTTTTCATTCTTCCTAAAATGCATTTATTTTTGAAAATTGGTGGGCGCACAGGGAGGGGGGCGCCAGAAGGTATCCCCGCCTAGGGTGCAAAATAAGCTGGGGCCGGCCCTGGTTGAGGAAAATCTAGCCTTATGCTTCCTAAGACATACTTCCACCTATTCCTTCTTCCTATATCCCAGTACTGAACCTTGAAGCTGTACCCTGATACAGACTGATCAAGGTACTCTCCCAGCTTGTCACGTCAGGGGTCTTTGAGGCAGTGTAACACTGCTGCAACCCAACAAGCCAGTAATTTTTGTAAAGTTGAATTCATACAGAATGTTGGCACACATCCTGGATACTTATGTGCTGGTACAGCAAGTCTTATACAGATTGTTAGCCAATTTTGAAGAGTATTTTTAAAAGCTCATTTAAAGTAAGTTTTGCAAAGAATTCTGTGCCATCCTCATTTTCTAAAGCTGCATAGCGTACAATTATAGGCAACATATTGTTTTGGCAGAGGGACGATCACATGTAGAGCAGAGCAGCACGTTAATTGTATAGAGTTTCTGAAAGCTAACTTGGACACCCATCGAAGCCTCCTAGTTTAACATATGTGCAAGAAATTACAGTCATAATCCACTCGCTTGGATAAATGCATGGCTGCTGTGAAATCCTAATAATACTTTTCTGGTAGACTGATGCATCCAAATACAAACAGAGGACTGTAATTTATGATGTCAATAATACTGCAAATGTTTCCCCCCAGATATTAATATCGGTGAGATTTTCTAATACAGCAGACAATAACACAATGTTTCAATGAAGCTATCTCAAAACAGATGATTTTCTGAAATACATTTTTACATGCAACTAAAGCATACATCTTTAGTTCTAATTTCTTTTTGTCCCTTTAAAATATGGTCATGCAAGAAGATCTCCACTTTTACTTATTATTAAACCCATTAGAAGTGTCAAGAGAACATATAGTTTGTCTCTGACGTCTGTAGAGACCTGTATCTCATACTTGCGTCAGATACAGTTTTAAAATCAAAAAACACTTAGCTGAAATGTGACTGACAGTGCAATCCTTAAAAAGTTATATCCTTTCTGAGTCAATAGAAGTCAATGGGTTTTGAAGGATGTAACTTAGTTTAGGATTGCACCAAATTTTTCTTTTAAAGTCTTAGAATAAAGAACTCTCTTAAAGTCATTAAGACCCCCAGCAGGGCCTGGAATCCACATATTCTAGTGACACAAGGAACATCACAGCAGCATTGGTCCTTCCCACAATACCACGGTAATATAAAAAGCACCAGACTACATTGGAAGAGTGTATGTTGAACCACTTCTGGATGTGTGAATTACCATCTGGGTAACTGGGTTAATGCTGGGATAAAGAGAAGCTGCATTGTGGGCTTCTCCAGTGTAGTGCTAGAATTGTTGTCGTACCTGGCGACTTAGTAAAAGCCAGAGAGACGGCTGCTCCCACAGTACTGAATTGCTATAAGATTTCAATGTAAGTGATTTTGCACAAAGGCACATGCTTGTGTAGTTCTTCCATTGTTGATACATGGCGGCAGCAGCAACAGGATTTCCACATAGCAAGTGTTTCCATAACTTCCTGTGCAGTCTCCTGGCAATGATTGCACTCAACCACTTACCCACCCACTAACTGTTCCACCAGGTTTTTCCCCCCAGAGAATATCATTATAATGATGTATTTATTTATTGTCTTTACTTACTTTATTTAAACTTCTCTTTTTTGCCAATGGGGACCCAAAGAGGCTTATAATAATCTCCCATTCTCCATTTTATCCTCACATTAACCATGTGAGGTAGCTTAAACTATCTGTGTGTCTGGTCTTCTGAATTCTCAGCTTTAATATTTTTTAAGTAGGTCTGTAGCCATATATGCATTGCCACAATGGAAAGAACTGGAGACTTTTTAAAAAGCTGTAAATTCAGAGAACCAGAGTTATAAATTGGTATAGTTTTAACATGATATTCAATTGCTAGTAGTGAAGCGATATTAAAATAAAACATTAAAAATATAGCTAGGCCTCTCCCAGACAAGACTTCAGCCCTCAACCCCGACCTTCTTTCCTCCTCCTACCTGAGCATGACCTATTAAGTGTAGCACTGCTGTCAGCCATTGTGGTAGAAATCGGCCCCCGGCAGCCATAGCAACGGCAGTTGTGGTCAGGCTTCAAAGACACAGGTGTATATCCGCTAACTAGCTTATAATGCTGTTGTGTATGCAGACCTCCACCGGGGGGCCAGCGGTCAGCCAGAATTGCCAGAGCTTGACTCTGGAATAACAATAGGGACTAGCCTCCTAGTCCCTCCACTGGGGAGCCAATGGGAACCATGGCAGGAGATTCAAACCCACCAATGGTGACCAGGGGTGTGTCCCCAGGGATGTATATAGTTGGCCCCCGGGCCATTGTTCCCTCGTTCTTGTTGTGTACCAATAAAGCGTGCTATGCACTACGTCGTCGTCTGTCGTTTCTCCATGCGGCAACCCACTACACAATAAATGCAAAAGAGATGAAATGGAGCACAGAAAGGGAGAAAATATCTCATAACAGGAAAGAAGTGCGTGTAAAGAAAAAAACTTTCCACAGTTAATGCTCTGCTTCCTCCTCCCTTGTACGATCTGCTTGTGTGACATATACCTGAAGCTGTTAGTGCTGTTAACTGAGAGTATAAAAGCTTTGTCTGAGCTTAGTTCGAGGTTCGGCCATTTCAGAGCACCTTGGAGTGCAGGTCGAACCTGACGTCAAATAAACTTGTCCTCTTGGTAAACTGGTGTGATCTCAGTTACTGGTAACCTGACCCTTTTCCCGTGCTTCAGTAGCAGGATGATGACATTGCCACAACAGGAACTGGTGTGGGGGAAATGGTTGCCATGTGGACAGAACTGGAAAAATCCAAACCTCCCCACCCACTTGAAAGCCATTCAGACTTAGCTACAATATTTATTTGCAGCAAGACAGCTTTGGGAAACTTTTGAGAAAAGCCAGGGAAACCTTGGGAGGTACACAAATGCATCATGAAACTATGGGGAAGCAGGGAAAAAAGATCTACTTCCCAGCAGCATTGAACCAGGGTCAACTATTCCCTGTAGAAATGGTCTAAGATGACATTGTTGCTTAAATTAGTCACTTACTACATCTCTTCTGACCTTGAACATTATCAAAAATATTACATAAAACAAAATTCCCTTCTCCTATAGGTATAGATGTTTCTCACTATCTCATTAAATGCAGCTGGTATTTCATTGGGCTGCCCTTTTCTCAAGCAGGAAGAGGAATGTGAAAGTCTGTAACTTACATGGCAAAATATCCATCAGGTATCCAACATAATTTACAAACTAGGAAAGTTTTCAACACATATCCATGGTGCATGGTATGATATTTAAGCATCCATTTTATCAGTGATCATGCATGTTTGAAAACAACTATAGAGTAGAATCAGGGGGACCTGGAGGGGCTCATAAGGGCTTTCCTTCTTGCCCATTGCTGGCAAACCTTCACCCATCCCCCATTCTGGTTTGCCTTTCCACCAGCATTGGCTCCCTGGCAGTTTCTTTGTGTTCACCTCTATCTGGCCATCTTCAGTGTTTGCATACATTTAGGCATGGCCTTTTTTTAAGAAAAAGCCCAGCAGGAACTCATTAGCATAATAGACCACACCCAACAGCAGAAACTCATTAGCATATTAGGCCACACCCCTGACAACACAGCTCATTAGCATACTAGGCTGTACCCCCATGTTACCCGAAGTGTGGTCATCCAGCCACACCCACCTTTTGCTTCTTATTCTGTTTACCTTGTTTGTTGTCAAAACCCAGGGCTTTTTTTTGTAGCAGGAACTCCTTTGCATGTTAGGCAACACACCCCTAAAGTAGCCAATCCTAATGAGTTCCTGCTGTTGGGCATGGCCTATTATGCTAATGAGTTCCTGCTGGGCATGGCTAACTCGGGAGCCAACAAGAACTCCGTTCCTGTGCGTTCCTGCCCAAAAATAGCCCTGCATTTATGGTTGCTATATTTCCAGTTATTTCTTTTGGGAGAATGCCATTATCAATTTTTTGGGGGGACGGACTATCCCATAACTAGGGCTTGTAAATGTTCTTCTGCAAAGCTGGGTTTCCTCCCCCTTTTGCAGAATCTCATGTAGAGGCTGTGGTAGAACATCTGCTTGGCATGCAAAATGTCCCGGGTACAGTTCCCAGCATTCACACTGAAAAGATAGTAAGTGATGCCGAACTCCTTACCCTAAGACCTGGACAGCCACAGCCAGTCTGAGTAGACAATACTGACTATGATGGACAAATGGTCTGATTCACTATAAGACAGCTTCATGTGCTCAGCCTCAAATCTTACATGTGACTGGCTTTGTTGTGTTCATTCTTGTATCTGCATGCAGTCCAGGCATATTAGACAAGTGGGAGGCTGCAAAGACTTGCGGGAAGCATCTGACTTCCCCCTCTCTCACAATTTTCTCTTTCCCCTATAGTCTCTCCCTTTTTCTTTTTTCCTTCTCTCCTTCCAGGGGCTGCTGGGGGCTGGATATCTCCTGGAATCACAACAGATCTCCCAACTCTCAGAATTCATCTGTAAAATTAAGGGACCTCACTACATGTGCCTGCAGGCAGTTAATTTATGTTATATCTTGCCCCTGCTAGAAATATAATGAGAGCAATCAGAACTAGGGTGTTGGAACACTGTTCCAGGATTTGTGCTGGGGTACTTGATGTGTTCCTTGTTATGCACTGTAGGGGGAAAGGCCATAATCCAGTTGATCTCCAGATGATCTGAGATATTTTGTTTTATTTAAATATCATTGCCAACAGGACAGTTATAGGGACATACACAATTGTCTGTTACAACAAGAGACGTCCTGGATCTTTAGATTGGGCACACTAGCCCCTGGTGGTCTGAACTCAGGGATTAGAATCAGGGATTGTTTTCTGTAAAGTAAAATATTATGGTGGTACTCAAGTGTACTTGATGTCTGCTATATGTATAGGAAATTACATAAAGGATCATATAATGTTGCGATATGCTGATGAATATAACATAGTTTATTTAGGTATGTTTCTTTAATGCATTGAACAGCTGCAGTATGTGTATAAACCCTCATTAACTTTAATTGATTGGCCTATGTGTCTCTTTAAATTGGTGGTTTACTTATACATACTTGCGACGATCTCAAGCTTGTTATTAGGGATGCTTGCTGCCATGTGCTTTTGAATTCTTGGAAACTAGGTAAGCTCTAGGTTTTCTAATTTTGTTTTGAAACCTTGTCTACTGCAGCTGTTCTAGCAATTATGCACCTTATATTTTCATTCTTATTGTTAGTGAAAGTCCCACAAGCCTTATGAAGACTAACAGCTTGATAAAGATATTGATTCAAAACAGGCCTGTCATGTAGTACTAACCTTGATGTCTTCATGCTTCGAGGGACTTATATTTGGCTGTTAAAGAACAGATTGTGTTTACATTCTTCAGGGTTGCTTTTGTATGTTTAGAGGATTCTATTATTGGCAACCTTCTTGCTTGTTTGCTCTTTGGTGAACAGTAGTAAGCAGCCATGCCTACTTGAGTCATAAAATACAAGTGCCATCAGGTCACCCAGTGGTTGCTTCCAGGCTCAGGGTAGCAAACCTCCAGGTGGGACCTGGAGATCACCCAGAATTACAACTGAACGACAGACATCTGTTCTCCTAGAGAAAATGGCTGCTTTGGGGGGTAGACTGTATGGTATTATACCATGCTGAGGTGTCTCCCCTCCCCCAAACCCAGCACTCCTCAGACTTCATCATAAAATCTCCAGGAATTTCCCTACCTGAAGCTGGCAATGCTATCAGGCCTGGCCCCAGTGAGTTCTGCCTCAAAGGCCAAAATAGGGCTGGGAAGGGCCCTACCCCAACCTCCTGCCTTTTACTGACAGAGCCAAGCATAAATGCTGTGATCATCTAGCATCTAGCAACAGCCACTGTGGGAAACTGTTGCTTAAAACTATAGCTACTCCTTTTATCATTTTTGGATTTTTTAGTTTTCACATTTTTCTGCAAAATTAGGGCCTTTTTCAGGTTTGCAGAAAGATCTGTCTTGCCTGTTCACAGCTCCAGTTACTGGATTTAACTATCCAAAGATATCCAGACTTTGCTATTAGAATAAAAGATAATGAAAGTCACTGGTGTTGCTTATGCTAGTGATAAATTTAGTCTAGAGTCTCAGCATATCCAGTGTTTATTGGGGAAAGAATGATAATGTACCCTTTATTTGATCTGCAAAGTGCTAATAAATATGCAGAACATATTAGCTATATTAGTAGGTATTAAACTACTACCAGCTCATCCCATTATTTGTGCAAATAATTGCTGTAGTTCTGCAGGACATTAAAATGTAGATATGAATTGAGTGGGATATTTATTTTAAGAGACCAAAAATTCAGGGTGGGATATTCTGAACTATCCACGAATAATTACAACCGGGGGGGGGGGGGGGATCACCACATTGTATGAAAAATTGAAAACAAAGTTTTAATATCATCTATATCAAATAACAAAGTTATTTGCATCTTAATTTTCTCACAGCTTTACAGAACATAAAAAAATATTTACGCATTTAATTATTGAATACCATATGGAGTACACAGTAACAAACAGTTTTCTAGACATATTATTTCACTATTTGAAATCACAGATTTCCCCCTTCTCAAAACTGTCAAATATCAACCACAACAATGGGTCACGGTTCAGCATGTGCCAGGGGAACATCTACAGAATGCAGTATGCAGCATGGTTGCTCGAGTGTCAGACTAGGATCTGGGAGACCCACATTCAAATTCTCATTCTTCCTTGGGGGCTCACTGGGTGACTTTGGGCCAGTCATTCACAGCACTCACCGGGCTGTTGTTGTGAGGATTAGGTAGAGGAGAAGATCAATGCTGTAAAATGGGTTGTCCAATCACTTGAAAGTCTGCCTGACTTCTGATTTGCCGGTGGTGATAAGCAGCCAATGAATTGATAGCTGAGAGTTGCTTTTTGCTCTCTTGCTGTGTATGTTTCAACACTGAAAAATATAATACCAAGCAACACTTGATAATAATGCAGATCACAAGAGTGCAGGCAGACAAGTGCTCAAGAAATGGTCATAACATACAACAAGATACCCAGAATAACCCCTCCACAAGTAAAGGTAGGGTCCTAAATGTCCTTTTTTCTCATTTACCTTCATGGTATTGTCAGGAACTTTGGTTCATTCAGAACAGAGTTCTGTTTTTTAAAGTTGGCTCAATCTGGCTGCAGCTGGTGTTTCACAGAGTTTCACACAGTTGAGCTGGAAGAGGCAGCATGGCTCTCCAATTAACATTCCATTCAATTGTCCCTGTGAGAGATGTGGGTAGAGTGAGCTGCAGATCACCCCACTGCCCTTCTGACATGACAGAGAACTAATGAAGTCATCCTCTTACTGATTGGCCTACTTGTAACTATAGGATACTGCCTAGCAGCAATCTACGATTCAGACAATAAATTATCTATCTTGAGGCCTATTCAGGGGGCTTGATGGTGCCTGCATGTCATGCTGACATGTTGGCATTGTCTTTCTCACTTTTAGACATCTTGAGACTCTGTTGCTGAAGCCAACCAGCCTGGCTTTTGGGACTCTGGAGAAGAGTTGCTTTGGACCCAGAACTCTGAATAGGTAACATCTTGTCTTTTGGAAACCAATGTTTTAAAGTGTTTAGTTAGCCTCTTAATCTCTATAATTTTATTAAGATGCAAAAAGTTATTAAAGTGCAAAGATTACTTAAAATACTGTGAGGAAGAAAACAATTATATTTTAAATACTAAACTCTGGTTCTTTGTCTTTACAGCTGCAATAAGAAATCTAGTACCTAAATTGGTGGTCCACTACCATAATAGTAACTTTGGTGGATTTCCTACAGTGAGACAAGCTTGCAGGGAGGACTCCCTAGGTAATTTTGGGAAGGTCAGGAGTTTGTCCTTTGGCTCCTGACTGGAGGGATATAGAAGGAAAGGTAGTAGCCTACTTATGTTGGAGGTGCACAGGTGCCTCCAACACCTTTTGTAATTTACAGCTAGCCAGCCTCTTGGTAAAAGGGTCTTTAGGCCAGATTGGACAGGGAGACCTTTTTGACAGGTATGTCCAGTGTTTCATTTTCTCTTGAAAGTAGGAGGACATTCTGGAACATTTAAGATGTTTCCAAACATTACATCCATCCAGTGAGGGAGTATAACTTGCCATACAGAAAAGTTCAGACAGTTCACTGCTAAAGCCACATTGGATGAGGCAACAGTGACCATCATTTAATGCCAAACACACATGAACACTGATGCCCATGTGCAGCCTCAAGGATGTCTGAAACAGAGCACTGAATGATGCCAAGGTACCTGTGCTCCAAACAAAGACTACTGTAATGAGTGAACAATATGTCAAGACTAAGCATTCTCAGCTCTATTTTTCAAGTGTCACCATAGAGACTTTCTTCCTTTTGATAACTGGATGTAAGGCTCGGGGGGGGGGGAATATGGGAATGAACCTTAGGCACAAGACATGGTAAAGTGGGAACACCATCTTATTTTGGAAAACGAGAAGTCCTTAAAGTATTGCCAGGGCTCCCAGCTGTGACACTAGCCTGATAAAATTTAGTGACATTGAGAAGCAAACCTTCCACAAGGATATCTTGAGAAATTTCCCTCATAGATTCCAAAGGATTTTACATAAGGGACTTTGAGACAACACACAGTTGTCAAGGATGGAAATGATGAACTACTGGAGGATAAGAGAGCAAGGGTTTCCCCTGTCAGGAAATATTCCATGAATGGGTGGCTTGATAGCATAGACTTCACAGAGGAAAGCATGGAAGTCATGCCAAAGGAGCACGTTAGTACCTGAAACAGCTGTGTTGGTTATTTAGCAGAGCAATGTTGTGCAGCGGAAATGAAGTGTCACAGACATGTGTGTGTTAGCTTATAATAAAAAGTTTACTAGAAAACAGGGAAGGGTTACATGGAGAAAAATAATAACAACCTCAATAACTAACTATACATCTTGCTTGTATGTTTGCTAACATGCAAGTGTGTGAGTTCTAAGTGTTCTGAGGCAGAGAACAAAGTAAAAGAATGTTTTTCCCCCAAAGCTCCACCCCTGTATACATGATAAATAGCATGTACCATTATCCAATATATTGAGCAGCCAATAGTAAATTTGCAGGTCACCTCATTAGAAATAATATCTCCCCCTTTGTGGTGGGAAGATTCTACATGACAGTTAATTGGCCCTATGCTAACTAATATTAGCATACATAAACAACAACTTAACCCCTTCATGACAGAAGGAGTGATACTTACAAAAACCCAACAAGCTGCCAGTGATTCAGGGTAGTTTGGATTTTTTAGATTGATATCCCATTTTCATGTCACTTGACATATTCCTACCAATTGTAGACTGAAAACCAAACAATGACTTCCTGATACTGGGAACCCTTCTCTCAGCAGAGTGTTGCTCAATCTCCATATGGTTAAATGTAGGCCTTCTGCTTCTGGATGGAGAAATGGACTTGAGTAATCATATCTGCAGAAAATGGTAATTCCCCATAGCCAAGGTCTCCTTGGCCATAAAAGGAGCAATACATATATGCTCCAATGTCTCTTGACAAAGTTTGTTTACAGTACTGGGAAGGGGGTGTTAGCCAAATTGCCTTATTTTATTATTAAGCTTGGGGAATTATGGATATTAAATGGCAATAGGCACAAAATATAGGATCATAACCTGTGTGTACTGGAGTCAGAATTCCCAGAGCCCATGAATATATGAGGAGACCAGGTTGAATGCAATAATTGGTCTTTTACTTAATAATTCTCAATCATACAAAATATAATTAGCACTCACACACACTCAAGAGCTAGGAAATAAAGGGTTGAAGCAATCTTAAGAGATCAGAGACAAAAGAGGGCGAGGTGTTTGGGGGGGGATTTGCATAGCTACGTCCAGACGTGCAGAAGGCCATGAAGAAGGATTGTGACCCAAACACATGTTTGGGGTGGGCTGCCAGTTGGCATCAGGGCAGAGGCAAACCCTAAGACCATGTGCGTGGACAGATATAGGCATTAGAAAACAATGTTGACCAATGGGAGGTCTTGAGGGGCTTGCCCCAGGTGAAGACAAAAGATTACCTCGGCCAATGGTATGGCATCCAGAGGGGCAATCCCTAGATGTGGATCAAGGAGCTTTCAGAGGGGCAGAGTCTAGGTGCACAATAGCCCTGATGGGTCTAGCCAGGTGCTGGATGGCTAGTTGAATGGGTCTTGATGGCCACTGATGGTTCCCAGATTTACACAGAAGGTGTTAAATGGGTCTCTGATAGATGCCTGGAAGGATCATTAATAATTTTAATGTTTGATTAGTTATCCTGAGGGATGGGGCAGGAAGGACAGGTGTTGAGACAAAGGATTTATAGGAATCATAAAAAGGGCTAGGTGAAGTTCTGGAAACAGAAGGGCTATTCACCAGGTGGCAACTGAATAGCCTTTAGAAATGCAGATACCTACACCTGGAGGAATCTGCCTTCATTGTCACTGCTGGAGGAGGGAATGTTGAAGATTGCCTTGGAGGGCTGCCTTGTATGAAAATCTGAAAATGGAGACCCCTTTTCAGAGCTTTTGCTAGCTCTGTGTTTCAGGCCAGGAGTGAGTTCCTTTGGCCTGACTTTCGTGGGTCTCTGGGTCAGGTTAGAAGTGGGATGCCCCTGCTATTGTGGGGCAACAGCTTACCCTATAGTAAGGCAGCACCTCTGGCTAACAGGTGGAAAAGATCCATTCTGTAAGTGGAGGTATGCTTGTGGTTGTTTGAATCTAACCTTTTAAAAATCTGATTTACAAGACTTGTATCCTGTCTTTCTGCCCAATCAGGGTCTCTAAGATCACTGATAATTAAAACAAAGCATTGTAAAAGTATATCATAAACACTAATTTCATAGAAATGTCATAGAAATGTCATAGAAATGTCATAGATAGAAATGTCATAGAAAAAGAGGTGCAAGAGCTCATTAGCATAACTCATTTGCGTAACTCATTTGCATATGCCACACCCCCTGATATCACTGGAAGTGTGTCAGAAGACAACACCCACCGCTCAGGCTCCACCCTAAAAATCTCCAGGTATTTCCCAACTCAGATTCAAACCCGGGTCTCCCAAATCCCTGTCTGGAACACTAACCACTACACAACACTTCATGGGGTAGTGACTGTTGAGCAGTTGCAAGCAGCTGGGCCTGCATGAGTTATGCAAGTTGCATCATGTCAAGTTGTCCAGTGGCTGCTGTCAGGCCTGACATTCTCTCCCCCCCTACATTTTACTGACAGAGTTGGAAATACTGCTGTTTGACAAACAATGGCCACTGAGAGTGTAATGTATCCAGTCCTGACTGCATGGCAGACTAGGGCTCCACGCGGTCAGGCGAAACCTTCTAGCTTCGATCAGGAGAACAATGGACTATGTGGATCCTAGCCCACACCAATCAGAGGGCTAGGCTCCCAGCCAAAAGCCTGTGGAACTCTCGGCCACTGTAAATAGCCTATTGCAGTGTGGGGGAGTGTTTTGGGTGGTGGTTTCACTGGGAATATAAGCCAGCCTGCGAGCCACCTAAAGTTGTCTTGTTCTGCACTAATAAAAGTATGAGAGCTGTAATCATTCATCAGTCTCAGTACTTTTCAGAGCGAATTCCTTTCATATAGCTACAGGTGCTGCTTCTATTATGGGCGATGAAATATTATTTGGAATTTCAGCTGCCATTGATGATGGACAGCAGTTGGCCAGGTACTTCCCTACTGGTCCGAATCAGAACAGAACCATAGAGTTGGAAGGTACCTCCAGGGTCATCTAGTCCAACCCCCTGCACAATGCAGGAACTTCACAAATACCCCACACACACACACTCCCAGTGACCACTGTTTCACACCCAGAAGATGGGTTTTGGCTTGCAATGAATTGAGTATGTATCCTTTGACAAGCTAGGGGCATTTGGCCTCAGCCTTGCAACTGCAGTGGTGAACAGGACACTATTAAGCTGAGAGAGAGAGAGAGAGAGAGAGAGAGAGAGAGAGAGAGTATGCGATGGGGAACAGAACACTATTAAGCTACAAGAGAGAGCGAGAGAGAGCATTTGCCTAAAGCTGCCTGGAAAGTTGATCTCCTGCACCTTCTTGCTTGAGTGGTGGATAAGGAGGATTTCACCCTTCTATTGCTTCCCCAGATTTCTGATCAAACAACAGTCTCCTCACTATTTGTCTGCACATCACAAACAACCTCAAGGCTGCATCCACGCTCTCTGTAGCAATCATTTGCAACTGAACTTTCCTGTGTGGATGGTCAAATCACTTGTAACAATAGCGCAAAGTCCATCAATGTGCAGAAACAGCCCAAGTGGCTGAAACAGAGCAAAGGTGTGATGGACTGAATGATCTGTGATTCTCCTTTTATTCCAGGGCTGTATTACTCTAAAGGGCACTGTATGCTTGAAGGGTTACTGGAAAGCTAGTGGAGGCCAGTGATATCAGAGGTCAATAATACTCATACTGGAAGAGTGTGGAGCAGAGACCTATCAGTCTTCCACTATTAGTCACAAAGGATAGATGTGTAACACTATGTCTGGGGCAGTGATTGTCTGTGCTTGGGGGGAGGGCAACAGTGGGAGGGCTTTGAGAGTTCTGGCCCTGCTGGTGGACATCCTGATGGCACCTGGGTTTTGGCCACTATGTGACACAGAGTATTGGACTGGACTGATCCAACATGGCTTCTCTTATGTTCTTAATGAAGAACATATGTTCTTAAGAGTACCTGCCTGGAATTGAGCTTGCCCCCTTGCCACTCCATTGCCTGCACATTATTTATTTATTTATATCCCGCCTTGCCAGTGCAAACTGGCTCAAGGCGGCTTACACAGTTAAAATACGATAAAACAATAAATACAATAAAACTCACATGAAAAACAATTACATAAAGTGCTAATAGATACAGATGGCAGCAAAAGGAAGCCCCCCTCCCTCTCCCCATCGCCACACACATACACACACTCCCCTTTTCTGTAAGCATCTGAAGGACCACTTAGAGATCTGGGGAAGTCAGCATGGTTTTGTCCCCAACAGATCTTGTCAGACCAACCTGGTTTCCTTCTTTGATCATGTGATGAGCTTACTGGATCATGGGAACTCTGTTGATGTGATTTACCCGGATTTCAGTAAAGCTTTTGATGAAGTACCCCATGACATTCTAATGGGCAAACTGGAAGACTGTGGACTGGACTATAGGACAGTTTGGTGGATAGGGAACTGGTTAGAGGACTGCACCCAAAGAGTGGTGGTCAATGGGGTTTCATCAGATTGGAGGGAGGATTGCAGTGGGGTGCCACAGGGCTCGGTTTTGGGCCCGGTACCTTTCAATATTTTTATCAATGATCTAGATGAAGAGGTAGAAAAGCTACTCATTAAATGTGCTGATGATACCAAAAGTGGAAGGAGTAGCAAACACCCAAGAAGATACAGTTAAAATTCAACAAGACCTGAATTCTCTGGAGAAGTGGGCAGTTGTAAACAGGATACAATTCAACAAAGATAAAGGCACAGTATTACATCTGGGCCACAAAAATGTCAAGCACAGATACTGGATGGGGGATACATTTCTGGGGTTTATTGTATGCAAAAGAGATCTTGGGGTAAGGGTGGACTGTAAACTAAATATGAGCAGTAAGTGTGATGCGGGGTCAAAAAAGGCAAATTCAGTCTTGGGTTGTATTAAAAGGGCCATAGCATCGAAATTGCAGGAAGTCATAGCCCCTCTGTATACTGTCTTGGAGGCCTCACTTCAAAAAGGATGTGGACAAAATTGAAAGGGTGCATAAGAGAGCGACGAGGATTATAAGGGTCTGGAGACTGAGCCCTATGAGGAAAGGCTAAGGGCCTTGGGAATGTTTAGTTTGGAGAAGAAGAGATTGAGGGGGGACATGATTGCTCTCTTTAAATATTTGAAAGGCTGTTATTTGAAGAAGGGCTGCTGTTCCAGTTGACAGCAGAGGATAGGACCTGAAGCAACGGGTTTAAATTACATGCAGAAAGATATCGGCTGCATATGATGAAAAACTTTTTCACGGTCAGAATGGTTCAAAGGTGGAATCAGCTGCCTAGGGAGGTGGTTAGCTCCCCTTCACTGACAGCTTTCAAGAAGCAGCTGGATGAATATTTGTCAGAGATGCTTTAGGCTGGTCCTGCACTGGGCAGGGTTTGGACTAGATGGTCTGTGTGGCCCCTTCCAACTCTATGATTCTATGACTTCTGCAGTCATTTTGACATGCATGGGTTCAGGAGTTTGTAGAACAGATCCCATGCAAGATAGAAACATCAAACGTGGAGGCATGTAGAGGAACATCCTGGGGAGGTCTGCTGCATATTTGGTCTCTTGCTTGTGAAGGATTCATTCTATACACTCCTGAACCTTTGACTGTCAAAATGACCAAGGTTCAGGAGTATACAGAATGGATCCTGTGCAAGCTAGAGACACCAAACTCACAGGGGACTCCCCCAGATGCTCCTCTCCATGCACTCTAAGTTGTTGTTTTGAAATTATGTAAAAATTTTGATTGAGTGGAGACAGTCTGTCTGGAAATGTCTCCACTCACAAATCAGCATGAACCTCCATGAACAGCTTGAAAGTTCATGGATAGTTTGTGTCAGGTGACCTGCCATGAACTTAACTTTGAGAAGCACAGATTGCAAAAATTCATTGCATACTTTTGTTAGTGAGCTGGTTCATGCCCATCCCTAGGTAAAACCCAATTACATAGGCAGTAAGCATACTAACTGGGTCTTTGTGGCCAACATTCCCATCTTCCAGGCTATTCTTACAAAATATTCAAATGTCCATGGCATTACTCCTTGAAAATGCATTTCAAATATTTCTTCTCATAGCGCAACATGCAGTCACATTTTAAAACATTATTAGAAACTGACACGACATTAATTTAACATTACATCCTGCACTGTATATAATTATTCTATAGCTAAAGCTGTAATTAATCTGGTATTTAAACCATCTGCTTTCTCTATTTTGCTTTATTAATGCCTCATTGTTGGTACAGAACATGTCACCTGAGCTCCCACCATCTGACACTACTCAATTGCCTCCTTTTTTATTGAGTCCAGTGATGTTGGTGGCACTCAGTTGCTTTCAGGAAGTGCTCGTCACTTCACAGGATGATGCCATGCATAAGAAATGCTGGTTTCTATTCACATATCCTTTTTGCTGATAATACAAAAGGGTGCAGTGATCCACTCCCTATTATTGACAGTGCTCATGCCAGATATGGAAAAAGAGAAACTGCAGCCCTCCAGCAGTTTTCATTTGAATAGTGAAATATAACTGGAGAGAGGACAGAAAGGAAGAGGCGTAAACTTCCCTCCTGCTAAATTTTTACCTTTTCAGGTATCCTTTGATTCTTACAGACTATTTTTGAATACTCAGTGGCAAACTTCTATTGATCATTACATTTTTATGCTAGAACAACATTGTAAAGAGTTTCTTGCTTTTAAATGTGCTTTTTAAAATGGTGACTGCTGTGTATAACAATTTCTAAGGAAAAAAATCTGGCTCTTTATCCATTATTCATGCTCACAGATTTATTAGCTATTCTTAATTATTGTAATTTCTAGCATCCTTCTTCCACAGCCAAGCTCGTTTCATTGTTGTGATTTCTTTTTAACATCTCCCCAGTAAAGCTTTTTTTTTTTACTCTCAGCTAGTGTTTGGTGGGGAGATACTGTTCTTTTGTTATCTGATTTAGTGTAGTCTCTTTCACTTCTCCACCGTATCCATAATATACCTGCAAAGTACTCATTTCTCTCCTACAGGGACCAACTATCTGATTGACCAAGGAATTCTCAGTTTTCTGCTGTCTATCCCCAGTAAATCACTGTCTCTACTTTTCCTCATTTTACCTTTGGGAAGATGTTGAGGATATCTTTAATATTCTGTTAGTGTATGTACAGGTATATTTGAAGTCTTCAGGTTTTAGTACCCCTTGCAGTAGGAGAAGTGCAATGCCTCAAGCCTAGGACATATGTGTACTAACATGAACATATGGATACAAAACAGGAATACATTGTCCCTCCTCCCATAACTGCCTGTCCATTCAATGGCTTGGATCCATCTAACTTTTTCATTCTCTCACTCAATCCCCCTCCCTTCTACTGCCCCCATCCAATAAGGCTTGTGTACATCCAGGTCCATGATTGCCAACATAAACTTCAATTGTTAACTTTTCAGCTCCCAGGCTAACTTTGAATTACAATGAATATT
This sequence comes from Gekko japonicus, assembly GCF_001447785.1. Lineage (NCBI taxonomy): Eukaryota > Metazoa > Chordata > Lepidosauria > Squamata > Gekkonidae > Gekko > Gekko japonicus. The sequence goes on from NW_015164677.1 coordinate 329,618, forward strand.
TTATCCTTAGCATAAAAGTAGCAAAATTCAGTGTGAAATGAATCAGATTCAATCTAAATATTATTTAACTTTCAGCTATGCAGCAATGAAGGTTTTAAAGCAATAAGGTCTATTCCTTCATTTCATTTCTTCTAAGAGGATAAATTCTCAAAATAAAACAAAACCCAGCAACAAAAAGGACAACAAATTATCTAAAGAATAGATAGACAGACAGACAAACATATAGATAAATAGATGACAGACAGACAGATAGATAGAAGTTAAATTCTCAACTGTTCCTCTCAACCCAAGAGGACAGATTCTCCCTAAACAGAAATTCTCTACTTGTTCCTTTTGAGAAATAGGAAATGAATCTGGGGATCTTTATTTTCTTGAGAGTTTGATTAAAGACCTTTCACATAATAATTGTGCTTCTCTCTCTCTCTCTCTCTCTCTCTCTCTCTCTCTCTCTCTCTCTCTCAGAAATGTGCAATGACTTGCTAGTTTGAAAAGTGCTGTTTTGCAAACGAAAATCAAAAAATGTTAAAGAAATGGATGAGACACAGCAGACGTACTGCTGGCCAAGAAAAAGTGATGAAAGAATCTGGTAGCCACAGGATCTGAAACATGTCAAATTATGACTGGGAAAGATGTGTTACAAGCAATTACTGCTGCTTTAGCAAATTTGTAACTGATCAATCTATCAAACACCTTGCCCCAGGTGAAAGCCTGCTTGTAACATAGATAGGGGTCATAAGCCCCACAATGGGTACCCATCCCCAGACAAAGTTAGGGTAGGAGACATGGGCACATATAAGAAAGAGGTTTGCCCAGAAATGAAAATCCCATAGGATAGGCAAAGGAGACATGAAAAGGGAAGTAGAGCATAAGAACCAGGATGTTAGCTTTGCCCCCAGGAAATTTAGTGCTATGTAAGCAAAAGGAGAGGAGAGGAGATCACCCCCTGAGGACAAGTCCCAAGACCCCCTGACTACCTCATAGAGTGGTGAAATACCCAGAGGGAAGGGTCAGGGCTGTGAAATACAGGATAGAAATCTCCCTTGCCAGATTTCTCCTGGCTGGTCAGTTTCATTCCCAAACTGGTAAAGTTCAGGAGTAGGTGAGCATATATTTTGAAGAATTTATTTGCAATGCATTGTATTCAATGAAAGCTGCAGCTTTGTTCTCTGAATACTGGCTCCTGTGTCTCTTTCTCTCCTCCATTAACTCTGAAGAGCAATATTAAGAACCTCATGCTAAATTGTAAGAATTTCAAAGGGAAACCCTGATCAACCTCCCCTTTGATCCCCAGAATTCTTAAATCCCCCCATGAGAAATTCTCAACTAGTTTCTCTTAGCCCAAGAGGACATTTTGTGTCTCTGTGTGTGTTCTCTGTTTTTCTGTTTTCCCTTAAAATGCCCAGAATTCAACTCCTGAATGTGTTCTGGGTCACCTTCCCCAAGGCTCATCCCAGAACATTAGGAAGTTACCTAACTACCATGCTTAATGCCTCTCTGACAATATCTTAGATTATAAGTGATATGCCTGGGGACACTGGATCATGAAATTGGACCAAGCCAGGTTCTTATTGCAGCTTTGTATTGTGCATATATGTTTTGAATACAATAGCTCAATCTGCATCTAGCGTTTGCTCCACTGTTTTACCAAACCCACACTGGAAAAGAAAAAGATGCGACTCAAAATCACATTCAAATACCCCAGGCCAACACCATACTGACTGCACAGTCACCCCTGAATGGCCATAAAACAACCATAAATCTATGCAGATGGCTACCATAAAACTGAGAGATCAAACAAAGTGAAAGCGGCATGCAGTCTGGACACTGCCATAAAATCCAACAATTAAAGTGAAAGTAGTATGCAATGTAGAGGGGAATTTCTGTTCCAGCGTGGGCCAATGTTTGTTTAGGGCCAATGTTTGTTTATGCAATGTAGAGGGGAATTTCTGTTCCAGCGTGGGCCAATGTTTGTTTATTGATGGACAAATACTATTGAAAAATGCATACCTTTCACTGGGAACATTCAAGAAGAGGAAGCACAAAACAGCACAAAAATAATCATGGCTTAACTCACATGGGGTGAAATAAAATCAAAGCCAGGGTTTGGAGTTTGAAATTTTTTTCAAGGATGAGTAATTCAACATCAGCTTAATCTAAACTTTCATTAGTTACTATACAGATCAGTCTGCACTATATGGAGGATGAGGAAAGCTCTTCTTTCTGCTGCATACTAGCTATACAGATGCTATTTTTGAAGTAAAATTGCACTGAAATAGCCTTCTGAAATTATCCCCATGCACATTAGCATATACAAATCTCAGGCATAATTTCCTTCAGATTTATTCCATTTTTGTCTTAACAAAGCAAGTTGATATAATTTAGTTTCTATTGCTGTGGTAACAGAGTAAAACCCAAGAATCCGATTATTCCAATTCTTTTATAGTTTACACTTATTTGAAACTAAGTAGTCTGGAGAATTAGATTTGGTTCAGAAATCAAAGCAATCCTATTGTTCCTCAGTAAGTATGACATGAGTCGCTCTGTTGCAACAATCCCTCTGCATTCTGCTGTTAATTGCCTCAAAATTAACAAAAGGGTTAGATGCATCTCACTGTGAGAGAATGAATGTGTCTGATCCCTGCTGCTAATGATGATTCTACTAAATATACAGCAGATCAGGAGTTTAATAAGGAAACTGTCAGTTGAACAACTGAATCAGCCATTTTGTGCATTATCTGCAAATTGTTAAGCCCTCCCAATGATTCATTCTTTGTACAACACAGGTGAATGTTTTCCATTCTGTCAGTAGAAATTCTCTGTTTTGGAAGAAGAACATGTAAAGCTAGAAATTTATATAAATCATAAAGATCTTTCTTTGTTGTTTGATGATGAAGTTCTTGTGAACATTGCCTATAATCCCACATCATTGGTGCAAAAGGGCACTTGGCTCTGTCAAGGTGATGGAAGAGAGAATCATTTGTCAACAAAGCATGCAGGGTCATTGTTGGCTGAAGAAAATATCAAAAC
>NW_015164677.1:332699-352924 GCF_001447785.1 Gekko japonicus
TTTTCATACTGTGTTGAGACTGAAAGCTGCCAAAAATCAATGTGGAAGAAGATTTATAAATGATGCATATATACACACTTCTGTCCTTCCCTGTAAATTCCTTTCATTTATATGGTTTTTCCCGAATACATGATAAGCTCCTATCTTATCAAATAAGCTAGAAACAGGAATTAAATAGTACTGTCATCCTAAATAGAACTAACCCTCCTTAGTCTAAGGGTTTAGAAAGGTGTAACTCTGTTTAGGATTGCACTTTAACAGTGCAGTTTTATGCTGGATTTTTGCAGTCTAATCATTTTCCTTCCATGCTCAGATATACTACTTCCTTTCCCCAAAAACCTTAGAAGCACCCAATGTGTCTACTTCGGAGTCTTTAGGTCATAAATCCTGTTTCCCGAAGCTTCTGCTCAGATACATTGAGAAATGAGTACAGAATAGCTTCATACACATTTTTAAACAGGCTACAAATGAACAGGAGAAAGGAATAGAATCATGCTTATTGGCCCATGCTTGATTTCCATGCACTCATTGGAACCTCTGGACTGGGGCTCTGAATGTATGATCAGTTTTTACAAACATGGGAGAGCAGAGGCAACAACATTCAGACCATATACAGTTTAGGGTGTATTATGCACAGTATGATTCCCCATCCATCCATTTAACTGCATCCTGTCTGAGTTACTAGACTAATACAATGGTGTGACTGGTATGAAATGCCCAGTTATGCTTAAACACAGTAAACTTATCCCATGTTAACCTGAAAATGCTGCAGCTTTTATTATGTCTGTTTGCTTCTTCTGAAATTGAACTCAAATAAAGAGGAAAATAGAAAAATGAAACAAAGTCCTTACCAAGACCATCATCATTTTCTTGGAGTGTATTCCTATGTAATATGAAACAGAATTTAATATAACTCCTGGGCTCCAGATTCAATAAAATAGCAATGTCTATTAAAAATAAAAAATAGCAAAAAGAAAATTAAATGGAGTCAGACCTGTCCTGATCTCCAAGGGAACAGGTGATACATATTTCATTGCAGCAGCAACATTTAGTATGATATTGGCCATCTCTGCTCTTGGGTTCCCCTCCAGAAACCATTTTTTTCATTAGCAACAAACCTAGGAACAGTGATTTATTTCTGAAATCCCTGGACATGCCAGGTGGTGCAAAGGTCTTAAATATGCTGACTAAGATAAATTACATGTTGGAGTACATTTAACAAATGATAATGCAAAATGCAGGAAAATATATAACATCCAAGATAAGTGAGGAAGACAATACATGACCTGCCTGAGAAGTGTTTCAGTACAAGATGCAAATGTATATTGCTACCCATAAAAATTCTTTGGGCTTCCAACAGAATAAAACCACTACGGGAGTGCCATGTATCTTGGTAATTCCATGAGAAACATGCAAAGAAAAGAAACCATGAATTTCAGAAAAGACATCATTTTTAAGTATATGTTGCATAATGTCAAAGAACTCCACTAGCCAAGGGCTACTTGGACTTACACAGCACAGACTTCCTTAAAATATGCCCTGAGGTAAACTTGTTATTACTTGAGAAGGCATTACAGGAAACTGAGGTCCTTAAAATGCATATATTGGCTATGGAACAATCTTTGACAAAAACATCTGGTTCCAATACATATGACACTAATTTACAAGAACTTGAGTCTAATGTAAAAGAATTTGAAAACAGGGAGGGAAAAAAAATAGTTCAGATTATAGTTGAAAAAATTACTTCAGATTATAGTTTGTCCAAGGTATATAAATGGTGCTCACTAGCAACAACTGGGGGGGGAGTGAGGTGGGCAGACAGGGCTCAGTCTAACTTTAAGCTAGAAACAACAGATGGTGAGCTACAACACCAGAAGAAGAAAGCAGCTATGGCAGGTCTTATTATGAAAAAGATACCAAAAGACATACAAGAGTGAATTTTTGCCTCTGGTACAGAGGCGGGCAGAGGACCTAGTGGTCAATCTTTCATCGTGTACCTTGTCTACTCTGGAGCAGAGTGTCTTAAACTATGGCCTAGAATATGTACCAACTCCTCGATATAATGTTTTCCCAACAGAGGTAGATCTTTTTAATCTTATTAGACAGTTACAATTATGTGTTTTCTTTGGTAATATAGTGAGTTCATTTTGTTCCACAAATCATGGCTCATGTGTCCCAGGCCCGATGGAGAACACATGAGTGAAGTCCAAGCGAGGAATAAAAGTCTAGATTAGCAAGGAAAAAACCCAATGACACTTTCTTATGTTTACAGTTTTGCTTGCAAAGTTATCAGATATTATTGTTACTTAGGGAACACCATAAACCTTAACATGGTTATACAATTCCATTGTTAACTTTATCTATTGTTAATGTTAATAGAGGAACACTTTATACCTAAACAAAATCTCACAGTATAACTTCATCCACAGCTGACATCTACCTGTTGGGTTTTTTTTTGTCTGCTTCTCCAATATACTCTCAAAATAGAAGCCATATATTCCACAGACACACAGTTTTCTAGATTTCCTTCCTTGCAGAGAACAAATGTATATATAGTTATAAAGTATTTATAATCAAGATCTTCTTCTCACTTCCAAAAAAGAAAAGAAAAGAAAGAAAAGCCAAATTAATCCAGTAGATATTCTTCTTTCTCCCAAAAACCCATAAAAATGCCAAAACAAATCCTCACATTCCACTGAGAGAGTCCAGGATCTCCAGTAAATAAAAAAAAGAAAAAGGAAGATTGAAAAGTCCCCAAAAGACAACTGTATTCCACTATTAGTAGCCAGGGAAAATTATACAATCAATCCAGAATGGTTATTTATAAATCCCCATGTTAATCCATACATCAGGAAACAGAAGAAGCAAGATAGAATCTATTTCAACGGTTCTACCGTCTTAAAACCAAGACTAGTCAGTTAGGTTTCATGGACTTAAACTTTGTCCATTGGGTAGAAGTGGTGCATAGTCTGAATCTTAGTCACTTGTTCAGGACCTGCTGGAGATATGAACCTGAAGAATAAGATATGCCATATTAATTGTGTGCAATAAGGATTTTAAGTTTTATTCCTTTAACAATATTAAACTTTGTATACCCTACCTTTTCACCTAATCTAGGCCTTCAAAGCAACTTACAACCAAAGTTTAAACAGGAATCTGTAACAGTCTATTACGATGAAAAACTAAGTTGAAAACAAGGCTACAGCCACCAGAAAGAATCTTAAAAATAGCAAAGCCCTGGGTAAATAAAAATATTTTAGCTAGAATCTAAAGAGGATCATAGTAAGTGCCTAGTGGCCATGACTGACAGTGTCAATACTCTTCAGTGTTACTCCAGTCTAAGTACAACTCTGCAGAAGATTACACTGTGAGAAGACCATTCAAAACTGAATGCCCCACAGAAAGGTCCTGTGCCTGGTAGCCACCTAGTTCTCTTGTGATGATCTGTGTGGTCTACCTGATGGCTTTGGGAGGCGGGAGGGGATGAAATTAGGGATGGACATGGACCAAAAAAGATAGTTTGGTTTGGGGTCCATGGCAGCCCATGGACGGAACTAGACTCACAGAGACTGAACCAGTCCAGCAAGTTCGGAACATTTATTTATTTATTTATTTATTTTGTATCCCACCCTCCCCGCCATGGAAGAATTGGGGGGGGGGATCTCCCAGTAAGGGACATTCTTTCCACAGTCAGGAGAAAGGGGGAATCTCCTAAAGGGACTTCATTTAACCCTCTGGTTTTACTCCTGTCCTTCGAAGTGTCCATTTAAGCCTAACAGCTGAGCTGTGGACTCCACCACTTTGAAGGGGAGGGACCAAAACCAGAGGGTTAAATATGGGGGTGAAGTGCCTTCCAGGGGGGCATTTCACCCCTCCTTTCTGTTGGCCCAGCTGCCTCAAGCTCCCTGGCAAAGCCCTTTTAAAGGGGCAGCGTGACAGAGCCAGAGACAGCTGAGCTGGCAGAGAGAGCCCAAACAGCCCTGAAGAGCTGAACCAAACAGGCCAAAGTTTAGTAAATGTTCAGGGAGGGCATCTTCCCCAAACATTGCTTCCCAAGCCCTGAACTGGCCTAAGTTCAGGTCGAATTTTGGATCAGTCATTTGTCATTTGTCAAGGCAATGGGGGATGGACTTCTGCAGACCAGCTGCAGCCCTGGAAATGCCTATAGTGGCCATTCAAAGCTTGAAAGGCAGCTCTGGCTGCCAACCAGAGAGTTCTCAATCTGCTCTATGGGAGCAGAATGGATCTACCCCCCACTCACATGCAGCTGTGTTTATTTGGCAGCAGTCTGAAAATGAGCTGTAATCCAAAGCCAGTCTGCACACAACTTGGAGGGCAGGTAGAGGGGCATCCTAGGGAGGCCTGCTGTGAGTTTGATTCCTCTAGCTTGCAGAGGAACCATTCAACACAACCCCCCCCCCTTTGCACCCTTTGCACACTGGACCCTAGGATATTTCCCCCCAAAGCCGATCTTCACAGAACCTGGAATGCAGGTAGAGGGGCAGCCTGGGAAGGTCCATTGCGAGTTTGATGCCTCTAGCTTGCAGGGGGGCATTCAACACATTTTCCCTTTTGCACATTGGACCATAGGATCTCCTTCCCATAAAGCCAATCTGCACATAAATTGGATGGCAGGTAGAGGGGCAGCTCAGGGAGGTCTGCTGTGAGCTTGGTGCCTCTAGCTTGCAGTGGAGGTCATCCAACAGGAGTGCTTTCCTGGGGCACCTGCTCTAGGGGGCTGTAACTTGGCCCCCCTAAATTAAATCCTTATCAAACTTGGAGGGCAGGTAGAGGACAGTCAACAGGAGAATCACTGTGCTTGGTGTCTCTGTCCCACAGGGGAGCTGTCTTACCATGCCATGAAGCCACAAACCTTGAACCACCTCATGAAACAGAAAGGCTCGTGGAAATTCATGGTTTAGTGCTTGTGAGGCTCCACAAGCTATGAACCTCCATGAACTTCCATTTTTCCAGTTCGTGCCCATCCCTAAACGGGAGTGAGTGTTAGGGAGATGAAGCGGGAACTAAAACGACCAGAGCAAGGAACATCTTATAGGATGTTATGAAATCCTATGAGGTGGTGCTGAGGGCTGCAAAAAAGGATTTTTTCCAGCCCCCATCACATTCGCAAGTTCTTGCCCAGCACAATTGTCTAGGGTAATTAGCACTTTAACTTCTCTCAGAGAGAGAACCCAAAATGTTAGGCGTACGACCATTAGCTGTGAGGCCTTTGTGAGCCTGTTTGCAGATAAAGTCATGTCACTCTGCCATGCTCTCCCCACCAATGTTGATACAGTATGTGAGCTGGAGGCCCCTTGGACTCAGTATTTGAGAACTTCAGCCATCTCAACCAGGCCTGATGTTGACAGGATCTTGGGTGCTGTTAGGACAACCACGTGCCTCTTAGACCCATGTTCCTCATTGCTGGTGAAAGCCAGTGGTGAGGGAATATGCCCCCCAGTAGACATTATCAATCTGTCCCTGGATTTGGGGGTCTACCCAGAGGGATTAAAAGAGGCTGTCTCTCAAGATAGCCATCCTTGGATCCTACAGATCCTTCCAATTACTGCCTATTCTCAAACCTTTCATTTCTGGATAAGGTAATTAAGAGATCAGTAGCAGAGCAACTCCAGAGTTTCCTGGATGACACATCAGTGCTGAACCCATTCCAGTATGGTTTCTGCCCTGGCCATGGGAGGGAGATGGCACTGGTTGCCCTTACAGATGATCTTTACAGACAGCTGGAATGAGGTAGGTTGGCGCTGCTGTTACTGCTTGATATTATAGCAGCATTTGACATGGCTGATCATGATCTCTTGACCCACCGCTTTGCTGACATAGGAGTTTGTGGGGTGGTCTTGAAGTGGCCTACCTAATTTCTCCAAGGTCAGGTACAGAGGGTGGCACTAAAAGAGATGGTGTCAACTAGATACCCTGTAACATGTGGGGTCCCTCAGGGGCCAATCCTCTCTCCAATGTTGTTCAATATCTATATGTGCCCCCTTACCCAGCTGGTGCAGGGTTTTGGGCTGAGGTGTCACTTGTATGCTGATGACACCCAGATGTATCTGCTGATGGGCAGCCAACTGGATGTTGCCCCACAAAATCTGGCTGAGAGACTGGAGTCTGTGGTGGGATGGTTGAGAAAGACTGAACCCAATGGAGATTGAACCCAATTATGACATAGTTTCTATGGCTGGGATGGGAGGACTCAGGGTTGGGGTGCCAACTCCCTGCTCTTGATGGTGTGCCCCTAATACCAGCACTGACTGCCAGGGGTTTGGGTGTGGTTCTGGATGTCTCCTTATCAATGGATGCCCAGAGAACAAATGTTACCAAGCTGGCATTCTTCCAGCTATAGTCTAGAAAAACACTGTGAACAAAAATGCTTAAATACAACCAATCAACAATGTAATGTAATAAAATAAAGAATTCTATCAAACTATTATAGTGATATGTTATATATTATATCAATTTTTTGTAACAGGGCAAAAGGCATCCATAGCAGTTACCAAGAAATACATATACAATACAAAAGTATGAACAACATTTCATCAAAGAGAAAACAATAGATTCAAGTATAGTTTATGTACTCATCAAGAAACAAATAATTCATATACTATGGTACAAAATCAATCATTACAACATGGGAACAAACAACTCTGTTGTAGAAAAGGACGCGGTTCCTTCAATGTCAAAAAGAGATCAGTAAAGAAGACACTGGGATGAGATTTCTGGATATAGTTCTCATTTCAAATAGAGTTCTTCCACAGAGAAATACTGGTAATCTAAAAAATGATGATAACAACAAACTATAGACCTGGGGTGGCCAAACTTGCTTAATGTAAGAGCCACATAGAATAAACGTCAGATGAGAGCTGCAAGACATGAACAAATATCACACACACATTTTTATTGAAAAATATGCAAATTTGCTCTTTATTAACATTAAATGTTATTGCCAAAAATAAAAATAAGGGTAAAACAGTTATTGATAATGATATGTATTTCTCCAATGATATTTATTAACATCAGAAAGAGAGAAAGAGAGAGAGGGGTGGAAAGAAAGAATGAAGGAGGTGGAAAGAAAGAGAAAAAACAAAGAAAGCAAATTGATGGGGAGAGGGAGGGGAAGGAAGAGAGAGAAAGGAAGGAAGAAAAAAGGGAGAAAAAGAGAAAGAAAGGCGAAAAGAAAGCAAATAGATGGGGGAGGGAGGAAGGGGAAAGATAGAAAGATGGGGAGGTAGGAGAGGGAGAGAGGGAAAGCAAATAGATGCAGAGGGAGGGGGGAGGAAGAGAAGGGGGAAGAATGAAAGAGATGGAAAGAAGGAGAGAGAGAGAAAACAAAGAAAGAAAGCAAATAGATGGGGAGGGAGGGGAAGGAAGGAAGGAAGAGAGAGAGAGAAATGAATGAAGGGAGAAAGAGGGAGAGAGAGAAAGGTGGAAAGAAAGCAAATAGTTGGGAGTGGGATTAAGGAAGGGGGAAAGAGAGAGAAAGAGAGACAGGTGGAAAGGAAGCAAATAAATGGGGAGGGAGGAAGAGATGTGGAAAGAAAGCAAATTAAACTTTAAATGTGTTCTCCAACACCCTTACACCAGCTGGCTTGGCTTGGAGAAGGGATTTAAAAAGACATATGTCTTCTCTGAGCCAAGCCAGCCAGCTGGTGTGGTGGGGCCTTTAGAACACATTTAACTTTAGATGGGGAGGGGGGGAGAAGGAAAGAGAGAAAGAAAGGTGGAAAGAAGGAAAGAAAGTGGACAGACAGCTAATATATGGGGGGAGGGAGAGGTGGAAAGAAAGCAACTTTAACTTTAAATGCCTCCTCCAACCCTCTCCCCCACACCAACTGGCTTGGCTTGGAGATGGGATTTAAAGAGACAAATGCCTTCTTCAAGCCACCTGGGGGGGGGCTTTGAGAACTTATTTAAAGTTACTTTCTTTCTCTTCTCCCCCCACCAACTCAAGCCAGCCATGGCGGGGGACACTGGCTGGGGAAGGGAAGACCAACTGGGGCAACATGCCTCCCCTTTGCTTCCCCAGCTGCCCTTCTGGGAGCTGCATAATATGTATGAAAGAGCCACATGTGGCTCCCAAGCCACAGTTTGGCCACCCCTGCCATAGACCAATCTACAAGGCATATATAAATTTGTAATATCATAAGTACCATAGATCAAGACGGGTAGTAACATCCATTGCAGTACCTTTTACTTGCAAGTAGAAGGCATCATTGTAAGATATGAATAATAAACCTGAGGATTTTAAATTTCTTGTTCTGGAGAAGTATGAGCCTCATCTTCACAACAGATTTGATACACATTAAGTTTTCCTTCGTAAAGAAGTTTTTTGCACTCATAGGCTCAGAACTTATGACCTGTATGATCTCAACGAGTCCTTGGAGCTTTCTTGTTTTTTGTAAAATGTGTAATGTACCTTTAAGGTTTGACATGTGAATTTACATTAAGATAGAATACAGCTGTTGTATATCATAAAGAATGGGTATACATGGTTTGCATATGAGTATTTGGTATGATGCTTTCCAACACTTTAGAAATATTGAAGGAAAGTTCCTGATTGAAGAGCCAGATAGGTGCCCATTCCTATGAATGATATACTTTCTCATTGGTGAGTGGCTCTGTAAATTGTCTATATTTTGAAAAAAATTGATTTATAATATTGTTTGAATAGAATACAGAAGCTGTGGTCCTCTTACAGAATTTCTTTGGAAATAAAGGTTTTATCAATGCCAAAGTAATGTTGCCTGATTGATGGAAGCCAGTTTGTAAATGATGAATGTATTATAGGAGATTGGGTAAACTAGTGTTACTATGGTATTTATGACATTACAAATTTATATGTGCCTTGTAGATTGGTTTATAGTTTGTTGTTATCATGTTTTAGATTACCAGTATTTATCTGCTGGGTCCAGTATTGGAGGGATAGGGATATGCAACCTGGTGTTGTATGCCTGAAGCAGCTGAGTGAGTGGGGGGCTGCCACCAAAGAAGCTAACTGGTGGGACAGGTTACTTGGCAGTGAATAGAGAGGCAAGGATGAGGTGCAGGTAGAGCAGCAAGGATGAGGTGTAGGTAGAGCAGCAAGGGTGGGGGTGAGTTGAGTGTCAACAGTGGCAGACTAGTTAGGCAGGGCAGCAAGGGTAGGGGAGCTGAGTGGAGTGAAAAGGATGGTGGTAGATAGGCACAGCAGTGATGGGTGGGAGTTTGGTAAAGTGCCAAGGGTGGGGGAGTAGGCAGGCAGAGGAGCCAAGTGGTAGTGGCTGGAAAGGGTACAAAAAGGTGGCTGGAATGTCACAAGCCAGCAGACTAAGCAGTGACCAGTGAGCAGGGGTCGTTTCGTAGAAAAAGAGCTAGGGGAACTCATTAGCATAACTCATTAGCATATGCCACACACCCTGACATCACCGGAAGTGTGTCATAAGGCCACACCTCCTGACATCACCGGAAGTGTGTCATAAGGCCACACACCCTGTCCCCAACGGTCCTGGCCACCGCCGCCGGCCTTGCAGCTCCACTGCCAAGCCCCATGAGGGGCCCGGCGGTGAACCTGCAAGGCCGGCAGGAGTGCAAGGAAGCCCCGCGAAGGCCCTCCCTGGCCCCAGTCAGGCAGGGGTGGGGAGAGGCAGGGAGGAAGCAACTTAACCTCCCTCTTCTCCTACCTCCTCCTGGCTGAATGAGGGCCGGAAGCAGGGGGCGGAGCTTCGTCATGTGCCCCGCCCCCGTACCTCACCTGGGGGAACTGTGATCCCCCGCGATTCCCCCCGAAATGACCTCTGCCAGTGAGGGAATTTTCCTGTGAGCTCCTCACAAGTCTTCATCTGTAAACATCTGTTTCTTCTATGGCCAACCAAAATACAGAAATGGCAAAACCAAAGTGTTGTATGTTTGTTTTCAGTAGAACAACAACTACTTTTTATCTTTACATTCCCTTCTTTCATGCAGACTTACAAAGTATAATAAATGTAAAATAATATTTAGGTCTAAATTATCATGTGCTTCTCTAAGTTTTATTGGAGCGTACGTTTGCAGAAAGAAAAACAACAACTCTATTGTGAGATATTTTGTTCATCTGTTAAATGTTTGCATTCCATGTACTTTAACAAGTGAACATTTAAAATGTATGCCTAGGAACTTCCTTATGTCAAATAAGGAAGTTCATAGAAACTTTTATGCAATATCATATGATCAAGTTCCGAGTGATAAGCTGACATTCAATTCCATCAGTAGGTCTAAAGATCCTATCCTTATAGAAATAGTTCAGATTTATGCAAGAAACATACTTGAATCTGTGGTGGGTTCCAATAGATCCATGAACTAAAGTTTGGAGCAATGTTCCCTCTAAGCTGTGGAGTCTTGTGAGCAAAAATTCTACTTTGTGAGCTACTGTCATTAAAGTGTGAGCGAGCGATTTGGCTACTGCACAAATTAGTTTGCTCTGGAGCTACCCTTCCTGAGCTAAGACAAAAATGTGTGAGCTGGAGGCTAAAAAACTGTGAGCTAGCTCACACTAACTGAGCTTAGAGGGAACACTGGTTTGGAGTATCAATATAAACTGAAGGCATTATGGACATGCAGAACATATAAAATGTCTACCTAAACCTAACGAAATTCAGATAACATCACAACTGTTATGAAGATCAGGGAATGAGGGGTTGGGCCTGGAGAGTTCCTTAATGGTAATGATTATTGTCAGGCCTTGCTAGTCCAACTCCTGCAAAGATCAGTGGTGAACAAGGCCAGGCCATTGTCAACCCTGCCATCGCGAATGAGCTGCCCATGGTCCACTAGAATGAATCACTGTACACATGATTAAATAATACACAACAGCATGCAAATAATGCAGGCCTCAGAAGGTGTTCTTATACTAAATGTGCAGGAATTGTCTGGTCTTCTCTGTAACAACTAGTACATTGCTGTGGAAAAGAAAAAAATATAGACCACCATGGCTTTTTTTCTGAGGGAATGCACTGGAACGGAGTTCTGGAACCTCTTCAACAAAATTCTTTTTAAAATGTTTAAAAGTTCATGAGTTTTCAGTATACAGATTGAAAACTTCATTTCCCTCTCGAGAGTTCCAGCACCTGTTTTTGGGGGAGGTTTAAGCCCTGTAGACGACTGTCAACTCCCTTCCCTAAACTACAAACTATTGCTCCGTATTTAATGTATGTGTTTTTTTCTCTGAAAAAAAATGTTTTCAAGAAAGGAATAGATATTCCATTGTTTCTCTTCATTTCTTTTAAGCATGCCTATTTGGGGCAAAATCTCTGTTGTTCTGTTGTTGTTTTATCTGAATATAGACTAAGATAACTTCACCTCTCTTTAACACTGAAGAGGCACCTTGTCTCTGCTGCATTCATACATCTGTTTGGCTCCTTTGGTATTAGACATTAGCAAGCCCTTGCAGAAACAGCTCAAGGACATGCAGTTGCTGCCAGTTTGCTGTTGTTCTTCTTTAGGACATTTACATGTCTTCGTCTTTTAAAAGTGCTCCCTGTTTCCTAAATAACATCACATACTGCTCACTTCCTTAAAAGATACTTAGACACAGTAGTGTTTTAAAGCTAGTAGATTGCAGAATGAAATCTAGTACATAATATAAGAACATAAGAGAAGCCAATGCTGGATCAGGCCAATGGCCCATCTAGTCCAACACCCTGTCACACAGTGGCCAAAAATACCAGGTGCCATCAGGAGGTCCAGCAGTGGGGCCAGGACACTAGAAGCCCTCCCACTGTTGCCCCCCCCCAAGCACCAAGAATATAGTGCATCACCTGCCCCAGCCTGTGAGTTCATATCTATACCTTGTGGCTAATAGCCACTGATGGACCTCTGCTCCATATGTTTATCCAGTTCCCTCTTGAAGCTGTCCATGCTTGTAGCCGCCACCACCTCCTGTGGCAGTGAATTCCATGTGTTAATCACTCTTTGGGTGAAGAAGTACTTCCTTTTCTTCATATGGAAAGTGTTCCAACCCTTTTATCATTCTAGTTGCCCTTTTCTGCACTTTTTCCAAGGCTATAATATCCTTTTTAAGGTGTGGTGACCAGAACTGTACACAGTACTCCAAATGAGGACGTACAATCGATTTATACAAGGGCATTATGAACTGGCTGATTTGATTTCAATTCCCTTCCTAATAATTCCCAGCATAGCATTGGCCTTTTTTATTGCAGTCACACACTGTCTTGACATTTTCATTGAGTTATCTACTATGACTCCAAGATCTCTCTCTTGGTCAGTCTCTGCCATGTGTTAGATTCTGGTATTTTTACATGAGGTGTGATTGGGCCCTTATATATTTTTTAATTCTTTGTTAATAAATACATGTATCTTTTTATATACTATATATCAAGCTTTTATTGTTGGCCCTCTTTTCTTTGACTAACGTTTTCAGGTTCTGGATCCCAGGTTTCTAGGTTCAGTTCCCCCCCCCTCCTCATTTTGTCCCAAAGTATTTGAGCTTTGCTTTAAGTATCTGGCCTTCCTGGGAACAGTCAGCGTTGATTTATTTTCGGATTGACTGATTTGATCTCCTTGCAGTCCAAGGGACTCCCAAGAGTCTTCTCCAGCACCATAATTCAAAATAATCTATTCTTCAGCGCTCGGCCTTCCTTATGGTCCAACTCTCACACCCATACATTACTACTGGGAATACCATTGCTTTGACCATACAGACTTTTGTTGGCAGGGTGATGTCTCGACTTTTTATTACGCTGTCTAGGTTTGCCATAGCTTTCTTCCCAAGGAGCAGGTGTCTTTTAATTTCATGGCTGCAGTCACTGTCTACAGTGATCTTGGATCCCAGGAACGTGAATTCTGTCACTGCTTCCATGACTTCCCCTTCTATTTGCCAAGGACTGATTTGCCATGATCTTAGTTTTTTTTGATGTTGAGTTTCAAGCCAACTTTTGCGCTCCCCTTTTTCACTCTCAGCAAGAGGCTGTTTGGGTCCTCTTCACTTTCTGTCATTAGAGTGGTATCATCTGCATATCTGAAGTTGTTGATGTTTTTCCTGGAAGTATTAATTCCGGTTTGTGATTCATCCAGGCTGACATGATGTACTCTGCATATAAATTAAATAAGCAGGGTGATTTATTATTTGGAACAATGTCCGTAATCATCAAGTTAATTGAAGA
Source organism: Gekko japonicus (assembly GCF_001447785.1). NCBI lineage: Eukaryota > Metazoa > Chordata > Lepidosauria > Squamata > Gekkonidae > Gekko > Gekko japonicus. Next base: position 345,851 of record NW_015164677.1, read on the forward strand.
ACTATTGTCTCTGTATTTGCATATACTGTATTTTGTATGTGTGTCTGTGTGTGAATGCACACACACATTTCTCTCTTGCTTCTTGTGTAGCTACTATTCTGCGTTTTCATGCTGATCACCACTTAAAGTATTATATCTAGCACTACTGGTTTTCTTCCATAATATTATAATAAATTAGCTCTATTTACTTCTCCCTGCAGTATTGTGCTATACATATTCTGCACTGAGGCATATTCATTTCAGTAGAAGTATTTGTGGATTTTTCAAGTACATTGAAGAAAATAGTAAGTATCAAATCTAAAGTTAATTACAGAAACAATATAGTGCAAGCAAGCAAAAATTTGAAGCAAAATAGGGCAACCGGCTCTGAACTCACATTTTCAGTTGAAACCAAAAGTGATACAATGAGGTTCTTCATCTGCAACATATTAATAATACATAAAATTACAGAATCAGGGTATGACCTTATCACTTGAGGATGGAGCAGGAAAAAACTGTCTAATCTTTAAACAAGAATGAGATACAACAATAATGGCATTATTTTCTGTTTCACAAAATTATTAGGCGTCTAATATATACTATAGGAAGAGAAAACCTTGAGAAAGAACTTTCATTAATGTACCGAGAGATAATTTTGCCACACCACAATCTCCTCATGAAATTAAAAAACAGATCTCATCACAGAATCATAGCTTAAAAGAAACATGCAATTACCACTGTGGTCAATGTTGAGGTGAATGTACTACATTATAAAATAAATACAAATAAATGATGATAGAGCAATGATAAAGGGTTGGATCCCACGATCCATTAGTGGAAGGCTCTTATGGTCATGGATCTCTCCCCCATACCCCTCCCTCCAGCAGTTTGCTCCAATTGCAGGAAAGTTTATTGCTCGGGTCATGGAACTTGTATAGACTAAAACCCATGTAGGTTGGAACACTGCAGTGGGAATGGGGATGGAGACAAAATCACCCTTTCTCCTTCTTCTGTCAGTTGTAGTTCTGCAGCCAGAAGAACAAGGGAGTGATTTTCGCCAATAAATTAGCAATTTCCAGATTATACTGATCCCGATTGTAAAAGATTACAGCACTTGGACTCCTGGTATTTCTGAGAACATCATCAGGAGTGTCATGGGGTTTTGCATATATCCTTCCCATTCCCATCCCAACTGACTTGATGCTTCTGAATAGTAGCAACCCATGGTGCGTTGGAGAGTCAACAGAAGACAACATTCTCCCTTCATCCACTTTTTATTCTAATATTCTGTTCCCAGTCAGGCATCAGGCCTCTTTTGTCCTGTCATGGATCTTGGAAACTACACTTTCCAGAGTAACCAGATGCCACATAGGTGATGCATCCAAGGCATTAAACGAAGAGAAGAGAGGGGGGAGACAGAATTATGTTGCTTCTACTGTCTGGGCAGTCAGCTGATAAAACAAGGTCAAAAACAAAAGGGAGAAAAATAACTCAACCCAAAGAAACAGATCAAATAATCAAAAGGGTTAAGTCAACAGGCCTGTTTACTTAACCCTTTTGGTTATTTGATCAGTCAGCTGATAAAATCACTGTGTGCTGTCATGGTATGTAACTTGCAGTGGGCAGAAGGAAGAGGAGAAGGGAGGATGAATTTGGGGTTTGTGATGCTCACCTTACTTTGATGGCATTTTGAACCACTGAAGCTTACTGTCTGAACTAAGAGATTATCAGTTTCTCTGGCACAGCTTTCTTGAACCCTGCTTTTTCCATTCCCATCCATTTAATCAAGAATCACTTTTATTATTGCCCCATTATTAATTACCATCCTCCAGCCGATAGTGAATGTTACTGTGTTTAAAAGGCTGTTTTGTACTTTATTTGGACTATATTTGGACTTATTCTGATGTAATTTTTCCCCCGGTGGCTCACCCCTATGAAGCATTGAGCTGAAAAAGAGAGTTGCAGGTTTATTTTCATGTATAAACAACCTTCTTTTGCTAATTCCTGCAGATCAACATACTGTTAAAGATGTAGAAGCAGCTATGGGTTGAAAGGGTGGCAACCCTATGCTGGAATATATAATCCACACTGATTTTCATGAAAGACTTGTGCACATGGGCAGGTATGGACCTATTCTTCCTTTCTATGATTTTACATGTAAAATCCTCATTATGGCTGCAATACAATATCTTCTTCTTTTTTTTACATTTGGGGAACCTATATCCTCATGTTACCTCAACAATGTCAACAACAGCTGTTGTGTTTGGGTGTTGATGTGTGGTCTAATTTTCAAGATGACAGAAGAAATATTATTGCCATTTAACCACAACTTGTAGAACTACTTTCAAAGCAAAATAATGAGATTCAGAAACATAAAGCCTTATAAAATAACCACAGCGTTAGAGCTTTTGCCATTTTTATGAAGCAATAATCAAGTTGTCTTATAAGGAAGTAGATTATAGCCTCATAAAGCAACATGGTGAAACTACAGTATTGTTATTTTAATACATACAAAAGCAATGTTGCTACAGGACATTCTGACAAAGTCTATAATGTGGTATTGCAGTCATAAATATAAAATCAATCAAAATTGGGTTTTCACAATATTAAAATGGAAAAGTAAAAAATATAAAAATGCAAAGTAGGTTAGCCAGGTGTCAGAGTAAATGCTATAACAAAAGACAAGTTGACACTTGAAACTGCCTAATTGTAAAATACTGTAACATAAACATCACAAAGAGTGCTCAACGTCTTAGAGTTTGTACATAAAATATATGTTTGTGTCTTAAAAACTGGAGTACTTTTATAACATAAAACCTGGACAGAAGATAAATTTACCAAATGGAAACATGTCTAAAGGCCAAGCATGTCCATATTTATTAAACATAAGTTTTCATAAATATATAGATATATCCATATTTATTCAAAATGTCTCATGATAACATATGATTTATTCTCTCTCTCTCTTTTAAATGCTTGAATAGAGCATTATGCCAGCTTTATCTATGCTTTATGGATAGTTTGAAGTCTAAGTTTTGTTGTTTTACAATATATGGAAGAAGAGATTACATCACAGTAGATTTTAGTTTTGCTTGTTTGCAGAGGGAAACATTCCTCTTTTCTCTACCCTACCAAGGTTAAAATGTCATAGTCATAGTTATGGAAGCACCCACCACTCTCATGTGGAATCACAGTCCATGTTTGTCCTGCATATGGTTGAGTATACTGTTTGATGATATTGTGGCTTGACCATGTACATCATGTCAAAGGAGGGCTGTGCCATAGTAGTAGAACATATGCTTTCCATGCAGAATGTTGAATTTCAGTCCTTAGTGTATCAAATTAAAGGATTTCAGGTGTTAGAGAAAGACTGTTCACTCTCTGATATCCTAAAGAACTATAATCACTCAGATTATTTATTTATGTATTTTAACATTCATACCCCACCTTTCCTTGTGGTTCAAGGTAGTTTACAATAATAATGAAAAAGTTTAACTAAAACAACAATAAAATAGTAAAATAACAAACCCCGAATCTTTTCTTCCATTTATCTAGACAGACAAGTCTTCTGATTCAGTATAAGGCAACTTTAAATGTATTTTAATATAGTTAATTAGAAGAAGAAGAAGATGTCATTGAATTGCAGCCAACTCATGGCAACTGCATCCAAGGGACATTCTAGGCAAGAGATGACAGGAAGCAGTTTGCCATTGCCTTTCTCCGCACAGCAGCTCCATTCTTCCTTGGTAGTCTCCCAACCAAGTACTGCAGAGCCCATGCTAAACTGAGCTATTCAGATTACTTAATTAGAGGTATATCTAAAGTAACTCCAGTATAGGGGGGGTTTTGCTCCAGATTAATTTATGAGAGCCAGTTTGGTGTAGTGGTTAAGAGTAGTGGACTCTAATCAGGAGAGCCAAGTTTGATTCCCCACACCTCCATGTGAAGCCAGCTGGGTGACCTTGGGCCAGTCAGTTCTCTCAGAGCTCTCTCAGCCCCACCTACCTCACAGGGTGTCTGTTGTGGGTAGAGGAATGGAAGGCAATTGTAAGGCACTCTGAAACTCCTTCTGGTAGTGAAGAGCGGGGTATAAAAACCAACTCTTCTTCTTCTTTTTCTTTGAATTCATATTTTATCAAAATTGATTTCAGACTCTGACTCTTTGCCATCAGAAACTGTGACTTATTTATTCATAAAACTAGCCCGAAACCCGTGCTTCGCTACAGTATTTAACTTCCATAAATCCAGTTATAATACTGAAGATGTAAAGTTTGAAATGTAACATTTGTTGTAGGAATTCTAATGGAGAAGATTGTAGTGTAAAAAATAAAGTGAGACATACGTACTTTTTTCTCTCTACTGAAGGACCTCTCTGTAGGCTGCTGGGGCAGACTCCCTCAGGGCTTTAAGCATCCTGCAACCACTGCTGCACCTGACAGACAACCGCCTGTTAGGTGTAGGAGGTGGGGGGAGTGTGTTGGAAGCCATCAGAGAGGCTGGGCCAGCATCATCACTAAGGTGATTCTGCTGGGGTGGCGTCCCTGATTAATTAAAGCACCCTGCTCCTGCTCTTACACCTGACAGACACCCACCTGTCTGGTGTTGGTGGCATTATGTTTAAAGGCATCAGAAAGGCTGGGCCAGCAGCAGGGCTAAGGCAATCTTGCTGAGCAAACCTCCCCAGCAGCTGTAAGCATCCCACCTCCTCTCCTACACCTGGCAGCTGCCTGTCCAGTGTAGGAGGGGAAGGAGAATTAGAAGCCACTGTGGAGGTGGGGCTGGCAGGATCACTAAGGCATTACTACTGTGGCAGGCTCCCTCATAGCTTTAAGTACCCTACAACTGATGCTGAACCTGACAGAGCTGCCTGTTAGGTGTAGGAGGTGGGGGAAGTGTGTTGGAAGCCACCAGAGAGGCTGGGCCAGCAGCATTGCTAAGGTGATTCTGCTGGGGTGGCGTCCCGGATGGATTAAAGACCTGCCTGTTTGGTGTTGGGGGGATTATGTTTAAAGGCATCAGGGAGGCTGGGCCAGCAGCAAGGTTAAGGCAATCTTGCTGAGCAAACCTTCCTGGTGGCTGCAAGCATCCCACCTCCTCTCCTACACCTGACAGGCAGCTGCCTGTCCAGTGTAGGAGGGGGAGGGGGAGGAGTATTAGAAGCCACTGTGGAGGCGGGGCTGGCAGGATCACTAAGGCGTTACTCCTCAGGCAGGCTCCCTCATGGCTTTAAGCACCCTGCAACTGCTGCTGCACCTGACAACTGCCTGTCAGGTGTAGGAGGGGGGAGCATGTTTGAAGTCATAGGGAGGCTGGGTCAGCAGCTTTGCTTCACCTCACAGGCAGTTGGCCATTCCTAATTTCCTCAGCCGTCATTAGCTTAGAACACTGAGCTCTGCAGCTGACCAATCAGAGAGTCGGGGGTGCAAGGAGGAAGCAGCCTGTCATTCACATAGGAATCAATGGGGGGAACACATTTTACCCCTTTTGACCCACTTAGGGTTCGAATTTCTAAAAATCCCTTCTTTGTTCAGGGGATGGTATAGAGCTTTTTCTGCTACTACCAAACCCTGAAGCCATATATTCTATTTTTAACCCTACTGTTTGTTATAATACAGGTCCCTTATACTTTAAATATACTTTAAATATCTTTAATTGTTGACCCTGCCTTTTCTATGTGATCCTATGAGATTTTTTGTTTCACTAAGTATTTTTCTCTCCAAACCACTGTTCTACTCTATTCTACTCTATTATTTCTATATCCTTTAGTGTCCTTCAGTGTCCTTATTTTAGTTGAGTAAATCTATTCGAGTAATTCAGTTCTTGTTCTATATTGTTATCATTAGGTTTCATTCAGTTCATATCCCTTTAGATGTCTTTTTCTGTATTAATTTCACTAGGTTTCATTCAGATCATATCCCTTTAAATGTCTCTTCTTCTTCCCATCACAGTGTGGTATATCGGTGTTACAAGTATCTCTAATCTGTCTCCCGCTAGTCTCTTCTCCGTGTCACCTCCTCCTCTCCACATCTATATATATTAAATTATTTAGTTAGCTAGGAATACCCCTGACATGAGCAGTGAGAAATACAGTTAGATGACTGTTAGATCTATTTTGTATTTGGCACAGATAGCACGTATAATTGTTTAATTGTCTAGTTGTAGTAGCTGGTGTGTGTGACCTTGCCATCAGTTGGCGGCCTGAAGCTACGCGGAGCCCGCCAGTGATGTATGGGAAACAAATTCCAGTGCTCTTGGGGAGAGGGAGGTATGGCGGTGGGTCGGGGCAAGATCGAGTGAGAAGAGCGCAGAGAAGCAGCATGGCTCGGCGCCCTTCTAGCCTTCGACCCATCCCGAGGGTGGCCAGCAGTGGGGTCAGGATTAAGAACCCTCCTCCGTCATTGGTGCTGTGCAATGCCAGGTCTATCAACAACAAAGCCGAAGTCCTCCGGGACTTCGTGCAGGAACAGCAAGCAGACCTGGCTTGCGTGACCGAGACCTGGGTGAAGGAGGGTGAGACAGTTGCGCTCACCCAACTCGCCCCCCCGGGGTTTTCGGTCCTTCACCAATCATGGACCAGTGGGCGGGGGGGAGGAGTGGCGCTTTTCATTCGGGAGGCTTACTCCTTCAGGGCGCTCCCGCAGGTGGAGATCGCGGGCATAGAGTGTGTCGGCGCGATGCTGGAGGCTGAGGAGAGTTTGGCCATTTGGTTGGTGTACCGACCACCTAACACACCGGCAAATGGTCTGCCATCCCTGCTCGAGGCCGTATCAGGCTGGGCGTTGGAGCACCCGAGGCTACTTGTCCTGGGTGATTTCAACGTCCATGCCGAGGACGCGACCTCCAGCCGGGCTATGGATCTGGTGTCGTCCATGGCGGCACTGGGACTCTCGCAGTTCGTTTCGGCTCCCACGCATCGTGCTGGACACACGCTCGACTTGATCTTCGCAGCGGGAGTGACGGTGGACCGGATCACTGCCTTCGCAGTGCCATGGTCGGACCACCATGCCCTGAAGGCCCGTCTGAATGTCCCACCCCGACCCTGTTTAGGTGGCGAGCTGATTTTAGCTCGCCCGCGGAGCCAAATGGACCCCTTGC